>NC_042999.1:160283574-160311074 GCF_006345805.1 Octopus sinensis | reverse complement strand
GGGCGTTGTGAGTGTTTATTGAGCGAAAACACCTAAAGCTCCACGAGGCTCCGGCAGGGGATGGTGGTGATCCCTGCTGTACTCTTTCACCACAACTTCCTGTTTCTGTTGTACCTGTATTTCAAAGGGCCGGCCTTGTCACTCTCTGTGTCACGCTGAATATCCCCGAGAACTACGTTAAGGGTAAACGTGTCTGTGGAGTGCTCAGCCACTTACACGTTAATTTCACGAGCAGGCTGTTCCGTTGATTCGGATCAACCGGAACCCTCGTCGTCGTAACCGACGGAGTGCTTCCAATAAGGAGAAAATGTTTTCTTCTAAAATGAATGGAAATAGCATGGACGAAACGGAAACTGGAACACTATGTTACCTCTGTTTCTGACAACTCGCCGTTCGATGTCTAATGCAATATTACTTTCTTTAAACTAATCCCAATAACCCTGTATAAAAGACGAAACTAAACAGAAATTGTGGCGTAAGTTAAGTGAAATAGTTTCTATCGAGGAACGAAACCGTATCACAGTCTCAATTTGCCAGAAACTTATACTTTGCTCTGTGAAGCTTATAAAGTATCATTATAATATTCTTCATTTAATTTCATTTTGTATGGAGTACCAAAAAACAATAGATATGATTATCGACTCTAGAGAGATAAAAGATAAAGTCGACAGCTGCGAGATTTGAACTATGAACCTTACAAGACAGAACTGAATATCAATAAATAGTAAGTTGGTGCCCGTTGCTTCTGGCGATAGCTTGAAATGTTTTTAATTTTGTGACGCTGTTTCGATTTTTCGCTGAAGTGGATTCACTTCAGTTATGCAAGTTGTATAACATTCGTGTTTGTACGTCGCCTAAAACTCAGATTCTTTCCTTAATGACACGGAGGTTTTCACTGATAAAATAAGAAGCAACATTTGGTTGTTAGATTCCGGTAGAATTGGTTGTTGTTTAGCCTCATGTTAGCTCTTTTCAAAGTCAATCCAGTTGTGACCCTCTTATCGTTTTAGGAATACCGAAGACTACATTACATAACGTATTCTTTTGACATTTAAGACGAGCGGTAGGGCCTGATTTTATCACGTCGAGTGATCACGAAGACATCTCCTCCTCCTTGGTTCTTGGCAGATACTAGAATAAACTTTTGTCATTTTACTGAGCTGCTCCCGGATTGAAATTACATCGGAATAGACCTTGCCTTACATCCAGAGTTATAACTACAAGTATTCAAAGAACATTTCATAGAATATTTGAAACATTGTTATTTAAAAATAATAAGATTGATAAAAAGTCATCACAACGTTTTAAAAAAACATGTATGTGTTCATGGAAAAAATGCTTATTATTGTAAAGAAAAATTGTTGCAATTGTTATCGGTGTTTAACTGAAAAGTTAACTCTGATGGAGCAATAGTAATTTGGAAGTGGGATCTCCGTCAGTTTAATAAAAATCGAAAAAGATTTTAGGAACAATAAGAACTAACAAGAGTACAAGGTTAGGATCTTTTCGGTTTGAACGGCAGTTTTTAACATAATTTCTAGCTAACTAAAAAATTTTAAACTTCGTATACTTGTAGAATGTGTTTATAAAACATCTTTTTCTTTTGACGTTATTGAGAAAATTCTATAGTTTGTAAGATATTTGTTACTCTTTTTCTTCAATTTCTGCAAGTTCAACCAATCACTGACGTCTATTGAGGTAAAAAGTATTCTGTGCCGTATGAATATGTCCCCTGTTTAAGAAACAGATTGGATTTATTTACATTTGTGAAGAAAAAAAGATACCTTCCCCCCACCCCTAACTAACTCTAACCCTAAAATAGATTGAAACGCAATAGATCGATACTAGGGTCATAATTATGGGTGACAATTTCATATGGCACCGCTAGAAAAAACTGCCGTTCAAACCGAAAAGATCCCAAGGTTATTAGTTTTACCTTGTAAGAAAATATTGAGAAGGAGTAGTCTTTTGTCAAGACAGAGCTAAAAAGGTAAAGAAGGAAAAGACACAAACAACAGTGGCAGTTTACGGTATAGAGCAAACCGTATATACACTTCGATAGACGAACAACTAGGGACACACCACAGCCATTGTTCTAGCAAGTGAGAATCTGCATGTATATTTAGCAGCCGAATCTCCATGAAATTACAACCTGTTGAAACAAGACAGGATGGTCACTACTGGAATACTTTTCATCCCTGTTTTCTATCTTACCAGTGAACTGGGGCTAGACGAAAACAATTTACAATGAGTTAAATGATATATTTAGCAAACAGGTTAGAGCTTACTAATTTCAGATTCAACGATCGACTTTATTTTTCCTAACACGATGTCTCAAGACAGTAATTCGCAGAATACAAATCATTTGGTTAATAAAGGGCAATGTCTCATAACCTCTGACGAATCGTTGAATTATCACTGAAGAATCCGTGTTATGCATTGCGTACAAGGTAGAGCAGAGGAGTATCTTTACAAATGTCCAGTTGCCTAAAGTAATTTTGAACCACTTATTCTAATGGACAACTCTAGTTTCACTTTTCATGCACAATATGATATTGAAAAATATTGTCAATACAGTTTTCTTAAAACTTTCGTCCATATATCTAAAGAACCTTGAGCCGTTAAAATCAGTAGCTATTCTCCCTCAAATTTCACTCTTTTGTTTTTATTTATATATATAAAAAAAAAGGATCTTTTCGGTTTGAACGGGAGTTTTTAACATAATTTCAGGTAACTAAAAAGTTTTAAACTTCGTATACTGGTAGAATGGGTTATAAAACATCTTTTTCTCTTGGCTTTATTGAGGAAAATTCTATGTTTGTAAGATATTGTTTTTTTTTTCTTCAATTTCTGCAATTTCAACCAATCAATGACGTCTATTGAGTTAAGAAGCATTCTGTGCCGTATGAACGGTCCTCGTTTAAGAAAAGATTGGGTTTATTTACATTTGTGAAGAAAAAAAGATACTTCCCCCCCCCTAACTAACTCTAACCCTAAAATAGATTGAAACGCAATAGATCGATACTAGGGTCATAATTATGGGTGACAATTTCATATGGCACCGCTAGAAAAAACTGCCGTTCAAACCGAAAAGATCCCAAGGTTATTAGTTTTACCTTGTAAAGAAAATATTGAGAAGGCAGTAGTCTTTTGTCAAGACAGAGCTAAAAAGGTAAAGAAGGAAAAGACACAAACATACAGTGGCAGTTTACGGTAATAGAGCAAACCGTATATAACACTTCGATAGACGAACAACTAGGGACACACCACAGCCATTGTTCTAGCAAGTGAGAATCTGCATGTATATTTAGCAGCCGAATCTCCATGAAATTACAACCTGTTGAAACAAGACAGGATGGTCACTACTGGAATACTTTTCATCCCTGTTTTCTATCTTACCAGTGAACTGGGGCTAGACGAAAACAATTTACAATGAGTTAAATGATATATTTAGCAAACAGGTTAGAGCTTACTAATTTCAGATTCAACGATCGACTTTATTTTTCCTAACACGATGTCTCAAGACAGTAATTCGCAGAATACAAATCATTTGGTTAATAAAGGGCAATGTCTCATAACCTCTGACGAATCGTTGAATTATCACTGAAGAATCCGTGTTATGCATTGCGTACAAGGTAGAGCAGAGGAGTATCTTTACAAATGTCCAGTTGCCTAAAGTAATTTTGAACCACTTATTCTTAATGGACAACTCTAGTTTCACTTTTCATGCACAATATGATATTGAAAAATATTGTCAATACAGTTTTCTTAAAACTTTCGTCCATATATCTAAAGAACCTTGAGCCGTTAAAATCAGTAGCTAATTCTCCCTCAAATTTCACTCTTTTGTTTTTATTTATATATATAAAAAAAAAGGGATCTTTTCGGTTTGAACGGGAGTTTTTAACATAATTTCAGGTAACTAAAAAGTTTTAAACTTCGTATACTGGTAGAATGTGTTTATAAAACATCTTTTTCTCTTGGCTTTATTGAGAAAATTCTATAGTTTGTAAGATATTTGTTTTTTTTTTTCTTCAATTTCTGCAATTTCAACCAATCAATGACCGTCTATTGAGTTAAGAAGCATTCTGTGCCGTATGAATATGTCCCTCGTTTAAGAAACAGATTGGGTTTATTTACATTTGTGAAGAAAAAAGATACCCTTCCCCCACCACTAACCCTAATCCTAACCCTAACCCTAACCCTAAAATAGATTGAAATGCAATAGATAGATACTAGAGTCATAGTTATGGGTGACAATTTCATATGACACCGCTAGAAAAAACTGCCGTTCAAACCGAAAAGATCTGATAATGTAGTTCCGGTTGTACGTTGGGTACAATTTGAAGGCGATTTAATTACAACTAATTACAGTGTCAAGAGACCACGTAAGTGTTCCCTCTTTCAGTGTTTGGAAGTTACTCCAATTCACAGTGCATAGTTCAAGACATCTTGCGACTGATATATTCGAAGGTTAAATAAATTGAAGTTGCGTCGCCGTTTGAATCGCGTGGAAGCTTGTAACTCCTGTACAATACCAGTTCTAATTGAATGCAGACTACACAATATATATATATATATTACAAATGAAAACCTGATGGTTATTGTAGCAGACCAAGGAAAATATACCTCATTAGTTTTTATCACATTTAAACACACACACACACACATACACACATACACACACACACACATGTATATATGGAGATGGCTGTATGTATGTATGTATGTATGTATGTATGTATGTATGTATGTATGTATGTATGTATGCATGCATGACTGTGGTTATATTTAAGAATAGTTTGTCGGGGTTTTCAAACAGAAAGCAAACGTTACGAATATATTTCTATAGGTTGTCTCATATCTGTTAGCTATAAAAAAGAGGTTATATATAAAAAAAAATCATTCCTAACTAGGTATGAATGCGTTTATATAGAACACCATTCATAACTGCACCCAAATACTGACAAAAGCATCGGGTCAAATACATACATACATATAGATACACACGCACACATACACAAGAACACACATATAGCTATACAGACATATACATATATATATATGTATTTGTATATATGTATTGTTTACATATATATACAGATAGATAGATATAGATATATATATTGTTAGTGAATCCAAACATGAAAACACAAAGAGAAAACACAACAACGCGAGGACGTGGAACAAATATAGTATTATTGGACGCTCAGGAATGAAGGGAAGAAGGAGGGTTTTACGTTTCGAGCGGAGCTCTTCGTCAGAAACATAGGAAAAGGATAGATCCAGAGAAGGGAAGACGGAGGAAAAAAAATCACCAACATGTATGTATGTATGTATATAATATATATATATATAGATATATATATATATATATATATATATATATATATATATATATATGTATGTATGTATGTATGTATGTATGTATGTATGTATGTATGTATGTATGTATGTATGTATGTATGTATGTATGTATGTATGTATAGGGGAGAATTCACAAAAAAACAAAAGACGAAGACAAGTGGTGTAGACAACAAACAGATGTATTAGTTTAACGCTCGGGAAGTGAAAAAGTCTTTAACGTTTCGAGCCTACGCTCTTCCACAGAAAGGAACACAGAAAGAAACAAGGACAGAAAATAAAGAATGTGTAATGGCTAGCGATCTATTATGGCGAATGTCGGATAGAAGGGTCACACAGGAGAGCTAGGAAGGAGGGGAGATAATAAAGTAGTGGTGATCCCAAAACGAAGGTGCGCGTGCGTGTTTATAAGAGAGTATCTATGTGCGTGTGGAAGAGGGCTGGTGACCTTGACGTGTTCGTGTGTGTATGTGTAGGTGTGTGGATGTGGGGCTGGGAAGTGGTCAGTGCTAGTGTGTGCGTGGTGGTGTGATGTGATGTGATGTATTGTGTGGCATGGTGGAGTGTGGAATGGTGGTGTATGGCATGGTGGTGTGTGGTGTGGTGTGATGGTGTTGGGAGGTGGAAGAGGCGAGTGTGGGGAAAGCAAGGGTGGAGTGTGGGTTAGGCTGAGGGTGGGTGTAGAGATGGGGCATGTGGGAATGGGTGTAAGGGATGCGGTGGAGTGGGATGGGAAGGATAGAGAAGGTGGAGTTGGAATGTGTAGGGTGGGATGGGGTTACGATGGAGGGGTGACGATGAAGGGGGAAGGAGAAGGTGGGTAGGAGTGAAGAAAAGAGAGGAGAGTAGGAGTGAAGAGAAGAAGTAGGAGTCGGAGCAAGAGAGGAGAGGTAGGTAGGAGGAAGTAGGTGTGAGGGGGAGGGCGAGGGGAGGAGGTTAGATGAAGAAGAGAGAAGAGTTGAGCCCATGTGGTGCAAAGGAGCGAAGAGAGAAGATTAATCCCTGTCCACGGCGCAAACAGGAGTCAGGATGGCCCCTGTACAAGGACAATCCGAACACGGACAGGTGTTGCAAAGTGTGACCGGTAGAGCGGAAATAACGCGAGTCGGGTTAGCATTGCCGAGTCGGGTGTCTCGGAGGTGTTCCGCGAACCGGTCAGCCAAGTTTGCCCGAGAGAAGGGCAGAGAGAGCAGGAGATGCAGTAGATGACATTGGTAGAAGTGCAGGTGGAGTCGGTGATGTGATAGGGTCGATGATGGGTGCCGATGAGGAGGGTGGTGTTGGAGAGGTAAGGGCAAGTGCGGCAGCGTGGGCGGGAGCAGGGGAACGAGCCGGGCTGGGAGGTTGGGTTAGGGAAGAAGCTGTGGACCAAGAGATGTCGTAGGTTTATGGGCTCGTTTGAAGGAGGAGAGAGAGAGGTACGTTAGGGAAGATGTGCGAAGTGAGGGTCGGACTGGAGTCGCCGGAAGGCTCTGAGAATAGTGCGTTGTAGAGGTCGGGTGCTGGGGTGGTAGTTGAGGGGAAACAGAAGGCGGGAGACGGCGGGGCGGGTTCGGGGGAGAGAGTAGATGCACGGTCCACGGAACGTGCTCTGGCAAGGGTGGTGTGGGGATATCCAGGTAGGAGGAAGTGGCGAGCCATGAGTTGAGACTGAGTCTCAAAGTCATAGTCGTCACTGCAGAGTCTGCGTAGACGGAGGAATTGGGAATAGGGGATGGGAAGCTTGATGTCTTTAAGGTGGGAGGAGGAGAAGTTGAGGTATGAGTGTGAGTATGTGTGTTTGTGGAGGAGGTGAGAGTGGAGTGATGAATGCTGACCGAAATGTCAAGAAAAGAGACAGAGGTGTCAGAAATAGTGCAGGAGAAGTGGAGGGCAGGATTGAAGGATTTGACAAAAGAGAGGAAGAAATCTAGATGTTCGCGGAAGAGTGAGGTCGCACCAATACAGTCGTCAATATAACGGCCGTATAGTTCGGAAGTGGGACCAGTGAAACTTGATAATATTTGGACCTCAACATAGCCAACGAACAGGTTCGCATAGTTGAGGCCCATTCTCGTTCACATGGCCACTCCCGAAATTCTGCTGGTAGAAATCACCAGCGAACGAGAAGCAGTTGAGTGAGAGGACAAGTTCGGCCAGACGAAAGAGTGTGGATGTGTCAGGTTGGGGGTTGGGTCGAAGATCAAGGAAATGTTGGACTGTACGCAGTCCCTCGTGGTGAGGGATCACCGTGTAAAGGTTCTGGATGTCGAGAGTGAAGAGAAGTTCAGAGGAACCAGGAGGGAAGGAGAAAAAGTTGAACAAACGAAGCGCGTGGTTGGTGTCATGGATGTGAGAGCGGAGGGAAGCCACTAGGGGAGCAAGGACACGGTCAAGATATCTGGAGATGAGTTCGGTGGGGCAGTTGCAGGCAGAGACGATGGGGCTGCCAGGGTTGATAGGTTTGTGAATTTGGGTGAGGAAGTAAATAGTGGGGATGCGAGAGGTGCGGACAATGAGGTTGGAGGCGGTGGGGAGGAGACGGGAAGAGGAGATGAGGTCATGGATAGTGGAGGACACAGTCTGTTGGTAGCTGGACGTGGGGTCAGAGGGCAGAGAGCAGCAGAAGGAGGTGTCTTGAAGTTAGCGGAGAGCTTCGGCCTTGTAGAGGTCCGCGCGCCGCACCAGTTGATCCTGTCTCCTCTCATCACCCAACGAACTTTTAAGGATTCTCTCACTGGACTTTCTACTCTCGTACACTTCAGCTGCACCTCTCATACCCATGAATTACACTGGACTCCTCAGTATATATATATAATTATATATATATATATATATATATACTCACACATACATACATACATACATACATACATACATACATACATACATACATACATACATACATACATACATATACACATGTTAGAAATCAATAGACACCCCATAAACATCATTTTCTGTTTATTCTAACTTGTAAAAGTTTATATTTATTTATTAATTGACATTTTTATGTTTCAGATTCTATATGTGACTGTTTAATCAGGCCATATACAAAAGAATCCTTGGAACTGTCTGAATTTCATAGAATCCGTATTGTGGGTCATTCTGAAGGTGGATATAGTCAGCGTAAAATCACAGAAAACCTTAGGATCCCGCTTTCTACAGTTAACAGAGTGATTGTGCAATTCACCAGGGAGGGGAAGGGGTCCACATCACCTCACACAGCTCAACCAGGACCCTTTGCTAAGAGAAGTGTAGAGGATAATCTTCGTCGCAAGACCTCTGACATAGCAGAGCAAGTTGATGTCAGTCCCAGAACAGCTGTCAGGTGTCTCTCCACAAGCTTGGTTATTATGGCAGAGCAGGAAGAAGGAAGCCACTTCTTCGACCAGCCAACATCAAGTGGAGAAAAAATTGGGCCAGTATGATGGTGGAAAGGCCAGTAGTATTTTAGGACACTGTTATATTCTCTGATGAGTCCAGATTTGCTGTATTTTCTGACAGTGGTCTAGTGTGGGTCTGGAGATTCTGTGATCAAGAATTTGATGTGAAAAGATTGCAACCAGCAATGAAACACGGCAGCTATTCTGTGATGGTCTGGGGAACAATTTGGAGCAATGATTGATCAGAGCTGGTGGAGTGTGAGGGAAAGATAAATTCAAATAAATATGTGTCCATATTGCAGAAAGGACTCCTTCCAAACTTCTCCAGTGGTGAAATGATTAAAGAAGACTCTCTATTTAAGATAATATTCCTTGTCACGCGGTTAAAATGACCCAAGATTTGTTAGAAAAGAATGGCATTAGAAAGTTTCCTTAGCCAAGCCAGTCATCAGATATGAACCCTATTGAACACCTCTGGGGAATAACTGACAGGACATTTCATAAACAGAACAAGAAAGCATCTTCAAAGCCAGATCTTTTGAGATCATTGTATGAAACTTAGCAAGAAATTCCGCAAGAGAATATTCACCATCTGATCAGTAACAGGCCTAATAGGACCCTTGCATTGAAAAATGCGAAGAGCATGTCACTAAATATTAAATGTTCTCATTACAACAACTAACAAATAATTTGAATGTATAATTTCAGAGTTAAATGAATTTTGATGATTATAAGGGTGTCTATTTACTTCTTTCATGTCTGTGTATATGTATATATGTGTGTATATATATATATGTATATAATTGCATATGTATGTATGTATGTATGTATGTATGTATGTATGTATGTATGTATGTATGTATGTATGCATGTGTGTGTGTATGTATATATATAATTGTCCTCTTTTCGTTGGATTATATATATATATATAAATGTGTGTGTGTGTGTGTGTGTGTGTGTGTGTGTGTGTGTGTGTGTGGTGTGTGTGTGTGTGTGTGTGAACCTCAGAGATGCGTTGCCCACCACAGAACCTGCAGGATCTACTTAAAGATGTTGCAAGTTTTTCTTCTTAGGATGACTAAAACTACCGCAATGTTGTTAATTCTTCTTTATTTTCGGGAAGGTAACCCAGGGTCACAACAATTTCGCCCCTTAGTCTACACTTTTCGCCTGAGTGGGGCAGTGAGGACTGAATTAGCATTCGCCGACAGAAAGGTTCCGTCTACCGCTTCTTGTCAACAACAATGACCTTGAACTGGCCTCAGCTGCCCTGGCAATTTCCTTCGTGGGTTTCTTCTGTGATTTGGATTCCAAACAAATCTTCTGCCACAAATGGCACCCTGATCTCGATGGGAAACTGTGCGTTTATATAAATAAATAAAAAAGAGAGAAAAACCTCAAGTACTACTCATATCAAGAAAATACCATCACACTGTATACCTCTTAAAAACATATGCGGCACTAAATAAGAACCCTCATGGTCACTCCAGATGCTATTCTTCACTATCGTCAAGATTCTCTCCTAGGGAAAGCACATCTTCAGTATAGCAATGACTGCGTCCTAACAAAACTGACCCTTCCAGTCTTTTTCTTAAAGGTTAAAAAATATTTTGGCCCCTAAAAGTTGGTGACATTCTGCAATGCTCAAGTCTATCTACAGTGAAGTGCTGCTCCCCTATCTGGGACGATGCTGCTGCTACACAGATATGCATCCTGTGTTGTATGTAGAGGAAAGTCACTCGAATGATTGGCATTAAATCACTAATTGATATGCACCAAACTCTGTCCCACAGTTGTCTCCTCTTTCTGTCTTTTCTATCACCACTATAATGGCTTTTGTTCCTCAGAGCTGATTGGTCTTGTACCTTCTCCATTCAAGCGCCCATGTGTCCAACTCATCGGCCCTGCACTGGCCACTATGTTCATTCCTTTCTCTCCAGAACAGTGGCCCTCTAGAATATTGTCCCCGCTCGTCTTTCCTCCAGACTCAACAAGTACACACAAATTACTAATAATAATGTCGTCTATCAGTCGTAAAGAACAGATATTTAAGGGATGGATTCGTGGGTTGCACATTTTTTAAACGACTTCGGAAGTCTACAACTTGAATTCTGACTAGAAAGTGGGGTTCTAAAAATCCAACAATTTCTAATATTGGTTTCAAATTTTGGCACAAGGCCAGCAAGTTTGGTGGGTGGGTTAGCCGATTACATCGACTCCAGTGCTTAACTGGTACTTATTTTATCACCCCGAAAGGATGAAAAGCAAAGTCGACCTTGGCAGAGTCTGAACTCAGAACGTAGCGGCAGACGAAATACCTATTTCTAAACTACCCACAAGGGGCTAAACACACAGGGGACGAACAAGGACAGACAAACGGATTAAGTCGATTATATCAACCCCAGTGCGTAACTGGTACTTATTTAATCGACCCCGAAAGGATGAAAGGCAAAGTCGACCTTGGCAGAGTCTGAACTCAGAACGTAACGGCACCCAAAGTGCCGCTAAGCATTTTGTCCGGTGTGCTAACGATTCTGCCAGCTCAGCGCCTTAAACTATTATTAATACTGATTACTAAACATAACTTTTGTCCCTTCACCGGTAACAAGATCTTCGGATTGGCTTGTGATCCATTTAGTGTTAGACAAACTTTATTTCAGTAGCAGTAGTAGTTGTTGTTTTTGTTTGGACCTAGGCATGGATAGTGTGACTGGTCCATAATCAAATGTGCTCCAGCTTTCCAGCTGTTCTCATTCCGTCTTTTTTTTTCAGACACATTGTATATAGGGCTATAGAACTATACTAACAAGTATGTCTTCGTATTTGATAAGGTTTGATTTTTAGGGAAATATGACTGATATTTCTTGCAAGTCGAGCAACCATGTGGAGGTTTTCGCATCATTTCATTTCAGCTGAGATTCGCTCGTAAAGTAAAAGTACTAACATGCTGTTGTTGTTGTTGTTCTTCTTCTTCTTCTTCTGCTTCTTCTTCTGCTTCTTCTTCTGCTTCTTCTCCTCTTCCTCCTCTTTCTCTTTCTTTTCTTCTTTTCGTCTTCTTTTCCTCCTCCTCCTCCTCTTCCTTTTCTTCTTCTTTTCCTCTTCCTCCTCTCCCTCTCTTCCTCCTTCTTTTCTTCTCCTTTTCGCCTTCTTTTTCTCCTCCTCCTCCTCCTTTTCTTCTTCTTTTCCTCTCCCTCCTCTCCCTCTCTTCCTCCTTCTTTTCTTCTTTATCGGGTAGGAGAGGTGCCAACAGTCTCAATCAATCGTCATACAAGATATTGGTAAGCTTCAATTAAAGCAAAGATAATAACGATAACAACAACAACAACAACGACAACAACAACAAGACACTAAATAATGTCCCTCTTGTATAAGAACTGGTTCAACTGATAAGAGAAGAAATTCTGTTTTAAAAAAAAATTTAATTGTTTTCTGTCGTGTACCGCTGATTACCAAATGGACTTTGTCAGGCTGCCCCACACAGTCCAGTGTCTCGTTACTAAACCGATGGTATCAACAGGACACTGGCTGGTACCTGCATACCTTAACCCGACACAGTGTTAGTTGTCTCATAGAATTTCAAATGATACGAACTATTTAAAGCTAGTATCAAATGTATCAGTTTATGTTTGTAGATGTGTGTGTGTGTACATGTGCGAGCGTACTTGCATATGTGTGTCTGTGTTCGAAAGAGTAGCTTATATGTGTTTATATATATATATATATATATATATATATATACACACTCACACACATATACATACATACATACATACATACATACATACATATACACAAACATTCATACACGTACACACAGATAAATGTATATGTTTATATACATGAATACATATATATCACATAGATAGATAGATAGATAGATAGATAGATAGATAGATAGATAGATAGATAGATAGATAGATAGATAGATAGATAGATAGATAGATAGATAGATAGATAGATAGATAGATAGATAGATAGATAGATGTAATGGCTGGGCCAACGTGCCACATGAATATATATATACACAATAAACTCTGTAAATGTCGAAATAAATGGATCTCCATCACTTTCGATAATGAATATCCAGTTTATTCTATCAACCGAACTACGTATAAACAGCGTGTATGTTTGACTGGCGTTGATTCGCGGTTCTTGATTGTTAGCTATCTCAAAAAGAATGGAAAATGGAAAAGTAGCAGCTGTTGAACGCCTTTTGTCTGGCCGCGTGGTTCGTCAGAGGATTAACCATGTGACTGGTACTGTTCTCTTTCACGTTCATTCTTTCAAACCAGTATCAGCATGTTGTTCTGCTTTCAGGTTAATCAAATGATTGGTTGTATGATTAATGATGTGTCTTGATATGATACAGGTCATACGGCTGGCCATGCGGTCGAAGGCATCCGTTCGCTTTATTAGGTATCCAGTGGGTCTATTTTGAAGTTAGCTGCCAGGAATATCAGTATATTAGGCAAGTTGAGAGGAGCTCAAGCCTTTAGCTTAGGATTGGAGCGGTGATGGCAGATGCAGAAAAGTTGCTCTGTGAAGCAGAGGCCTCAGTACTTAGATTTGTTTCTGTATATTACTATTTGCGTTTATGTGTGTATGATTGTCCATCAACACACTGCACCCATCTATCAACTTCACAATAGATACCAGCCACAATGAACTTTCCTTCCTGGACATCAACATCAAGATACACAACTCCATCATCACAACAGACATCCTCTACAAAAAAACCGACACACACCAATATTTAAATTTCTACTCCTGCCACCCATCCAACATAAAAAGAAACATCCCATATTGTATGGCAAGATGCATATGCAGCATAGTAACTGACTCACAAATACGCCTAATAAGACTAGATGAACTTTAAAACTTCCTACTAGAACAAAGATACCCCCTTAAACTAATAGAAAATGGAATCTCAAGAGCAATGAAACTAGACATCACACAACTCAGGACACCCAAAACAAAAAAATAAAGAAACATTATCCCTTTCATAAACACACACACAACCCTGGAGTTACAAACATGTTTCAAATCATACATTCAAACCTACCAATAGTCTTACAAAGCCCCAAAATGGAAAACATACTAAACAAATATTGCATAAAACTCAGTAGACGACAAGACAAAAACCTGAAGAAACAACTAACAAGAGCGAAATTCTCATCAGAAACTAAAACTGAATTCTTTGTAAAAGAGTGCGGAGATGGTAGATGTGGGATCTGCAGTAACCCCACCTACAAATATATAGAGGGAGACATAGAAATGAAATTTAAAAGTAGTCACCTAGATACATGTGGAGAAGGAAAATTTAAGATCTTTCCCTTCTACAAATGTCCAAATTCTACAAATTCCTCCTTCAGGGGGAATATGGAAAAATACTTCATAACTAAGTACTCCTCAAAATTGAATGGCTGAAAATATCTCCATAATAAGCTGTACCAGATGAAGGACCAAATTTATAAAGTAAATTGTATTAAACACACACACACACACATACACACACACACACACACAGAGTTCTACACATATGTTTTGGTTTTTGAAAATACAACATTGAACAAATGATGTTCTAATATATGAATGAAACCATTTTACTTTAATTTGTGGAACCAGTTGCTTCTGTATGATAAAACTTAATATTTATTTAGCTGTCAATCACTGAGAATATATGATATATGATATAAGTTATATGATGTATAAAAACATGTAATCTCTCTATATATAAAACTGAGAATGTCTGTCTGTCTGTCTGTCTGTCTGTGTGTTTCCCTAAAACTTGAAAACTACACAACCAATTTCATTCAAATTTTACACATGTCTTACTTAGAGTCCGGGGAGTGTCATCGGCAAAAAAAAAGTTCAACTTCTTGCTTAGGGCGAGCCCATAGCAATATCATATCTTCTTCACTATTTCAGTATTACGTGTTAAAAGTGAAACAAAAACATTTCTCTATTTCATGTCAGATACTTTCACTTTAACAATAAAAATTAGAGATAATAATAACAATTGAATTATATGTAGTAAGTAATGATTAAAATCAAACTAAAGTATAATATAATAATTAAATCGTAACATAACAAAAGTAAAAATAGCAATTGGTATAAAATTGCATCAATGACTTGAACTTGAATAAGTGGTTTCACATGAATGGGAATGAATTAAAAATAAAATTAGTGTGCAGAAATGGAATAGTCCAGATGGAGTTTCGATAGAAGAAATACAAACCTATTTCGGATTCATCACCGACAAAGACGGTGAATCTAGGATAACACCACCAAACGAATTAATAAGTTAAATTAAAGAAAAGACTATTGTCTATAAAGTATACAATGTAGAGAAAAAAAAGATTTGAACACCTGGAGGAAAGCACCATCGAAAGGTGTCTTGTTGTGACTATGAAAGGTATCTAATCAGAGGCGGTAAATTCGCCACAATAGAAGCAAGGTTCGAGTCAACGGAGCGTGCAAGGCAGTACTCGACTCGAACCTTGCAAAATGGAAATATTTTATTTTTACCTTTATATCTGGGACGTAGGACGCCCCGGATAAAAATTTAAAATGTCCCCCCAGAAGTAGAGGTAGGCTGGATTGTAGCCACACTTCTATACAAGAAGGAGGACAAGATACAATTGATCGAAATTGCAAGCGACGGGCCTACAATTCCAGTCTGTTATATATTTTGAGTATTGTTATCACTAGCGATATCAAGATATAACTTTGTATTTTGTATTTTATGTGTAGATGTATATATATAAAAAACAATAATAAATCTCTGAACGAGATATAAACAGTAACCGCTCGACAACGTAAGGGGTATTAGCCATCTGAATGTGGCTAGCCACTGGGGGGGTGTTACTGAAGCATCAGTAACACCCCACCCCACCCCAGTGGCTAGCCACATTCATGGCTAATACCCCTTACGTTGTATATATATAGATGTACATGTATATGTATACATATATATACACTTATATACATGCACTAGCACTATGACCAGCAACCACGGGTCATAATGCTAGTATACAAATAAATATCTGTAAATATAAAACCATCCGAATATCTAAGTACTCATTTCTTCTAATATCTGTATATCATCTCCAAGCCTTCTAACATTTATATTATTATATATATATATATATTATATATATATATATATATATATATATATATAAAGGTAAAAAAAAATATTTCCATTTTGCAAGGTTCGAGTCGAGTACTGCCTATGCACACACACATGCATTTATACTCATAACACGTATAAGGTAAGTATCCCAAGTTATAACATGTCTCGCTGCTTATATCAGTGAATTATTCGTCAATATAGTTCTGAAGAACGCTTGGATGAACTGAACATTTCAGTGTTAAGTGACTTTGTCAGAGATACAAGTGCCAGTTGGTTCCGTTATTCTCATGGTCCACGCAATTGCCAACTTCCTTTCCACATAAAAGTCTCTTTTTAAGAAAAGAAAAAGCCGTAGGAAAACGCGATTTATAAACCATGATATTTATTATTTTCAGACAAGACATGGTGGTGGGATCAGCAGACTCGTTGGACCGTAGGCAGTATGAACACAGACTTGTAACAATTACTCCTGTTCTTTACGTTTTAGAAGGAAATCTCGCTGCGGTCGACTTTGCTTTCCATTTTCGGGGTCGATAAAATAAAGCCAAGAGAAAAAGATGTTTTATAAACACATTCTACCAGTATACGAAGTTTAAAATTTTTTAGTTACCTAGAAATGATGTTAAATACTACCGTTCAAACCGAAAAGATCCAAATAGAGTACGAGACAAGAACCAGGGGTCGATTTGATCGACTCATTCCCAACAGCATTTTTGTTGTTGTTGTTGTTGTTGTTGTTGTTTTAGATGATGAATATCTGTACTATTTTAGTTCTGCTGTTGGTATTTCCCATAACTTACATAAGAAGTTAAGTAGAAATTATATTTCGTGCGTATACGTGCGTGTGCATGCAGATATATTTGTCGTTTAACATTGCAGTTATTTTCAGCGCAATACTAAAACGTCACGTAAAGTTTGATTTTCACAAGCATTTATTATTTTAGCATTTGAGGTCGTGCCTAACAGGATCCTTAAAGAAGTACCAATCGTATAACAAGATGTCAGACTTTTTTTTTTAAGCATATCCGTCACAAGAAAAAGACTGTTGTGGCTGTCGTTGTCTTTCACTGAAACTTCAATACTAGAGCGATTACCTGGTGGCTTCGTGGATATGAAAACCATTACTTTCACGTTTTCCCTAATAAGGATTAAAAAGGATGGGGACCTTTATCAAGGAAGAGACACCAAGCTGAAACTCAGTTTGTTTGAAGCATACCACACTAGCCACTTAGAAATTAGTTGGGATCTTTTCGGTTTGAACGGCAGTTTTTTCTAGCGGTGTCATATGAAATTGTCACCCATAATTATGACCCTAGAATCGATCTATTGCATTTCAATCTCTTTTAGGGTTACGGTCATTTAGGGTTAGGGTTAGGGGTGGGGGAAGGGTATCTTTTTTTCTTCACAAATGTAAATAAAGCCAATCTGTTTCTTAAACGAGGGACATATTCATACGGCACAGAATGTTTTTTACCTCAATGGACGTCATTGATTGGTTGAAATTGCAGAAATTGAAGAAAAAAAACAACAAATATGTTACAAACTATAGAATTTTCCTCAATAAAGCCAAGAGAAAAAGATATTTTATAAACACATTCTACCAGTATACGAAGTTTAAAAGTGTTTAGTTACGTGGAAATTATTTTAAAAAACTGCCGGTCAAACCGAAAAGATCCGCCACTTAGAAATTAGTTGCAAAAACAAAAGCAAAACAAAAACACTTTTAGCTGTCATATAATTTTGCATGATGCAAACTGACAAAAGTTAGCGGAATAATATTAATTTAATGAAGTTAATGTAAGAAATAACGTAAAATAGATTACTTAACAGAAAGAAGACGCCTCTAATATTTTACATTGGGTGGCAGCCGGCGCTGTAGAGTAGACGGATAAATGCTGGTAAACGTATATAGCTACGTGGTTCTATACTCTGTTTAATGATATTTCTCTTTTATGTGTGCCGTTAATACACTTGGGAAAGGCATGATTCGGATCTTTTCGGTTTGAACGGCAGTTATTAACATAATTTCTAGGTAACTAAACACTTTTAAACTCCGTATACTGGTACTCTTTAACTCTTTTACTCTCTTTTACTTGTTTCAGTCATTTGACTGCGGCCATGCTGGAGCACCGCCTTTAATCGAGCGACTCGACCCGGGTCTTATTCTTTTGTAAGCCCAGTACTTATTCTATCGGTCTCTTTTGCCGAACCGCTAAGTGACGGGGACATAAGCACACCAGCATCGGTTGTCAAGCAATGCTAGGGGGACAAACACAGAGACACAAACACACACACGCACATATATATATATACATATATACGACGGGCTTCTTTCAGTTTCCGTCTACCAAATCCACTCACAAGGCTTTGGTCGGCCCGAGGCTATAGTAGAAGACACTTGCCCAAGGTGTCACGCAGTGGGGCTGAACCCGGAACCATGTGGTTGGTAAACAAGCTACTTACCACACAGCCACATAAAACATCTTTTTCTCTTGGCTTTATTGAGAAAATTCTATTGCTTGTAAAATATTTGTTGTTGTTTTTTTTTTTCAATTTCTGCAATTTCAACCAATCAGTGATGTCTATTGAGTTAAAAAGCATTCTGTGCCGTATGAATATGTCCCTCGTTTAAGAAACAGATTGGGTTTATTTAGATTTGTGAAGAAAAAAAAGATACCCTTTCCCCCACCCCTAACCCTAACCCCAACTAACCCTAACTCTAAAAGAGATTGAAATGCAATAGATCGATTCTAGTGTCATAAGTATGGGTGACAATTTCATATGACACCGCTAGAAAAAAACTGCCGTTCAAACCGAAAAGATCCCATGATTCTCATAAACTAGATGAAAACAGAAATATTTCTCTCTCTCTCTCTCTCTCTCTCTCTCTCTCTCACACACACACACACGCGCGCGCGCGCGCGCGCACACACACAAAGTTCAGAATTCAAATATCGTCAGGATTGACAATGTAATCATCGATTTCTAACATAGATACAAAACCACAAGCTATAAAGGATATTTTTCAATCATATCAACAACAATAATTGACTGGTTCTTCATTTTATCGACTCAGTAAAATTCAATATAAAATCGACATTAGCGGGATTCGATCTCAGAGGGTAAAGCAACGTCACTAAAATAGTGTTTTACCAAATTTCCCTTCTAACTAATATAAAAGAGCGTTAATTCTATAAATCGATGCTAATGTAAAACAGTCAAAATATCACCAAACATTAAATTGAATTTTATTTCAGATTTGTCCTCTACCCACCTCATTTCTTTATGTTTGACAGTTGTTATATGTTGGAAAAAAACTCTGCAACAAAGCCTCATCCATTTTTTCATCTAGCCCAGAGACAAATACGTTGCAATTGTAAGTCCTGACTGTTAAACTCGTCTTCAATTTAATCAATTATCAAACCTGATAGCACAATCGAGGCACACTGATTAGCGGGTTCTTCAACTTTCTAGCAGTCTTCTCGTTTGAGAAAATCTTGTATATTTATATACAAAGTCAATTTCTATTATTCCAGTCAATTACAAAATCTGTGCTAGAAGTGAGCATTAAAATGCTTCGTGAACTTTTCTCACGGATTGAATTTTATTTCATTTCTGCAAGATTGTAATGGACAATTGCCTACCCGGAAACATCGACAAGCGAGAGTGGTCAGCCATGGTATTCACCAGAAGGTCTGTTACAATTATATAGACCCCATCGACTCACAGTTGTATACGATAAGTAATAAGGGATCTTTTCGGTTTGAACGGCAGTTTTTCTAGTGGTGTCATATTAAATTGTCACCCATAATTATGACCCGAGTATCGATCTATTGCATTTCAATCTATTTCAGGGTTAGGGTTAGTGTTAGGGTTAGGGATGGGGGGAATGGTATCTTTTTTTCTTCAAAAATGTAAATAAACCCAATCTGTTTCTTAAACGAGGAACATATTCATACGGCACAGAATGCTTTTTAACTCAATAGACGTTACTGATTGGTTGAAATTGCAGAAATTGAAGAAAAATACCCAACAAATATCTTACAAACTATAGAATGTTCTCAATAAAGCCAAGAGAAAAACACACAGAACACACACACGAAAACACACTTCCACCTTTATACGCACCGAATCTTTCCGTCGTGGAAACCTCATCTTGCGAAGAGAGAAAACTAAGAAAGAAAATTAAAAAATAATGCTACACCCTCTCTAAATGAAATACACAATCACAACAGCATCTCCAAAAGCCACACTCATACCAAACACTGACAACCTGAAGGTGGCGCTTAGAGAGGGCATTGCGACTGACGTGCTGGCGGTGAGATCGTTGGCCCTTCGACATGAAGCATGAAAATTGCATTGTCAGGGCTAGGGCAGTTGCCCTAAGGCATGAAGGAACGAAAGCCGTTCGATATACCAGGATAACAGTAGTGCAACTTGGCAACCATTCGGTACTATTCAGGAGGGCTGCGTGCTATTCGATTCCAAGCAGATGTATGCGGCCCTTCGGTATCCGTAAAACAAGAGCCAGTTAAGCAGTATAATCAACTAACCCACTCCTCACAAAATGCCAAACCTTGCGTATATAATAGAAAGAATTATTATTATAAAAATAAAACTTAAACATAATGTGACGGAGAATAACATCTACAAACAGTTTAAGATTGCCTCAGCTGGTCGATCGAAAGCAAATGCTATCTTATTACACGGATGTATTTAAACAGAAACTTTTAAAGAATATTTTATTTTCGTCATGGAAATTTTTGCGGCTCCACCTTTATTTACATATATTTGATTTCATCGACCGAAATTCCCTACTGTGATGCTTGCTATATCATCCTAGAATGTTTCCTTTAGAAAGACAGCCCAGCGACAGCGCATATTTCAACCTTGAAAGTATAATGCTCTTAACCAGTGCTTTTACTTTCCAATGATACTTAATCGCAAAATATAGTTTATTCCACATCTTTCATTGGGGTTTCAGTAAAATATATATTAAATATGATGCTATGCTACGAACACAGTGATAGATCTGTGTATGTTTATACGTTCCTGTGTGTATTTAAATAAACTGAGATAGCTTTCGGCCAGGATTGGCCTAATTTACTCATGTCATCATCTTTTCCCTCTCTCTCTCTCTCTCTAACTTTGTGCGCGGTCCCAATTAAAATACTGACGTTAAGTTATTACTCGTGTTACGGAGATCATATCGTTGCTGGATCTTTCTTTGTTGGGAGAAAGCTGCGTGTTGAATAACTGAAGCAAACTCACGACCTTCAATGTTTATTACCGGGCATAAGACATTTGGTATTGGTTATTTACAATGAAAGATGTTAATAAGGAGGGAAAACACTGCACCACGTCTGTAAGAGCTATTTATAGGATATTGTGTGAATGTTCAGAACCGGTCTGTCTGTGTAAAAGTCCGAGAGTGTCTGCTCAAGTGCCGGAAATCCTCTGCTTGGTGAGGTGTGTGAATTAGTCGGCCGTACTCAACATTCTGTCTCGTGAATTAGGCACCAATCAGTTTATATGTGACAACAAGAGGGTAAATTCTAGAACATCAGAGAAGCAGTATTACGCCACGGCTTCTCTCTGATTGGTCGGTTTATAGATCAATCTCGTGAAACTGTGGTGGCTCACTCGTAGTGTCTAACCGAGTAACTAACGGTTAGGGTTCGAACCCCCGTTACAATACTTTTGTAGCCTGTGGTTTCTCACACCAAACAAAATATTGTGAAAATTGAGGTTCCCCAGGGGACAGCTACCAAATAAATAAAGAATAAGTGTCTTCATAAAATACCCAGAGTCTCTTCTCTTCGACGGCATCGTGAACGCTACGTCATTTGTTCCATAGGGAAAATATTCCATCGACGTTGCCCGAGTAAGGCACCACCCACTACAGAAATGGAACTCAAATCATGTAACGATATCGCGATAATACTTTTCTAGGATCTTTTCGGTTTGAACGGCAGTTTTTAACATAATTTCTAGGTAACTAAAAAATTTTAAACTTCGTATACTGGTAGAATGTGTTTATAAAACATCTTTTTCTCTTGGCTTTATCGAGAAAATTTTATAGTTTGTAAGATATTTGTTGTCTTTTTTTCTTCGATTTCTGCAATTTCAACCAATCACTGACGTCTATTGAGGTAAAAAAAACATTCTGCGCCGTATGAATATGTCCCTCGTTTAAGAAACAGACTGGGTTTATTTACATTTGTGAAGAAACAAAGATACCCTTCCCACCACCCCTAACCCTAACTCTAAAACAGATTGAAATGCAATAGATCGATACTAGGGTCATAATTATGGGTGACAATTTCATATGACACCGCTAGAAAAAACTGCCGTTCATACCGAAAAGATCCCTTTTCTATCTCAACTAACTCTGCTCTATTCAACACTATCCCGAATCAGATCAAGGAAGATGTCCCTTAACTGTGAAGCGTGTATCTGGAAAAATCCTAGAACAAATGCAAGATATCAGGATATGTTTGGGCAAGAACAGCTGTCTAGTGAGCGGACTCAAGTTTAGCTCCACTGTCTCATGCACACATATCAGCATTCACGGATATATAAATGTTCTATTTTTATAGCTGGGCATTGCCAGGTCTCTCTGCTCGACGATTAATTTAGGTAACAGCACGTCTTCATCACTATCTCTCTCTCTCTCTCTCTCTCTCTCTCTCTCTCTCTCTCTCTCTCTCATTTCTATATTTTGAGATTCTAGAAGTAGCAGTCAAATCTTACTGACAATTGTACATATGTATACATGTTTGTACAGGCTAACTCTGAAGCCTTTACTTGATGTCTCACTCTGTTAGAAATAGCAGCTATATCGCCCCCACCCAAAACTCACCCTCAACTGTTTCATTTATCCATATATGTATGCGCGAGGCAACAATAGAAACTTTTCCATATAGCTCGACCTGCTGAAAGTTGTAACTAAATCACCCTCTTATGATATCCTACAGGTGTGGCTGTGTGGTAAGACGCTTGCTTCCAGTTTATCGTTTTGGTTAATTCGACTGCTGTCTTTGTTTGTAACCCACGTGGTTTTTGCTGAGTTGGCGGTGCGGTATTTTCCCTCTTGCTTAATGGAGGGGCGTCATGTGAAGAGTTGTGAGGATTTGAATTATTCTTCTTCAGAATTTGTGTCGTCTGAGGAAGAAATGGTGAACTGTTTGAACAAGATTGATGCAGCAATAGAAACAAGGAATTATGCTACAGCGGCAAGGGGAAATATTGAAAACATAAGTCTGGAAGAGCTGAGCAAGTTCAAAGAAATACTTAAAAGGGAGGGGAATGACGTGAAAGTGTTCCCATTCGCCAAAGATGTGTTAAAGGATAAGGAAGAGAGAACGAGTGTTTACAGGACATACGCGGTAGCAACAAGAAAAACAGAAGCGGTGTCGGAGGCACAAGTCGAAAAGGCGTTGAGGCCAGTCTGGCAAGAGATATCCTACCTTGCCAGGAGAAAAAAGTACGGAACGGTGGAATTGCAGTTTTGGGAGATAGCTACCGCCAAACAGCACTCAGCCACACCATTAAAAACCGAAGAAGTGGTGCTTCTACCCGTATACCTTGGGAGACGTGCTTCCAGGGTTAGGGTAGAAAACATACCCCCAGAAGTGAATGTAACCTGGCTGGTGGCTGCCATACTGCTAGGCGTGGAAGAAAAGGTGGTGGTCCTGCAGGCCACCAGAAACTAGCAAGGGCAGAACCTTGACATTGCGGTACAGATTAATCCAGAAGATATTGAAAGTACGGTGGAGACAATCACGGTCGCAGACTTGACGCTGAAAGTCAGAGTGGAAGGGAGAATTCCGCGGTGCTATAAATGTGACCTTAAAGGCCACATTAGAGCGGATTGTCATCAACCACCTGTGAAGGTTAGGGAAAGGCAAGAGAGTGAGAAGGTGGTTGGTGCTCCACTGCCCATGGAGGCCGAGGACAAGCGCGAGGAGGAGAGTGAAGCAGCACCACAGACAAAGACCAGAAGAGAAAGTAAACACCAGCTGAGAAACGGCGGGAAAAAGAGAAGGAAGAGGAGAAAGAGGACACACGTGGTAAAGGACGACCCCCAACCCACACCCACTCTACTCCAACCACCTCTATAGACACCAACTCTCCCCATACCCCGCCTGACATAAACACAAGCACAAACACAGGATCCCCAAATTTCCTCACCCCGACCCATGGATAAATTTGTTATATTATATAACAGGAATAAAGAACTTTACAACGAGATAAAGACAGGGGACAAAGCAATAGAAGTGGACATAACAAAGGGAGGAGGGTTGCCCGATGACGTTTGCTGAGCAATGGCGGACCCGGAATACTTCTGAAGATTGATAAATTGCGAAGAAGAAACTGATTTCGATTGGTGGGTTACGAAAATGGAAACCAGCAAAATACCTCAAAGCGTAAGTTATGCTTACATTTTAAAGGAAATGGACAGAGACAATTTCCAAAAAAGTGGAAACTTGCTGTCACAAAGGCATTATCAATGGTAGTTAAATTAATGTTTTTTTTTTAAAAAGGGGTTGTATTAACAGGTTCAATGAAGACTCTCAGGGGTGGGGGCCGAGTGGCTTCATTACATTTTTTCATTATATTCAATTCATCTTTTCCATTTTTTTTTTGTCCTCACCTTGTGCTGTCCAGTCTATGTACGGCCTTCATGGCCAATTTCATGAAATAAAGAAGCTTGCTTCCGGTACAGCGTTTGTCAGTTAGATTGTTGGTTTTGTTTGTTACACACGTGTTGTTTTTTTTGGGGGGGGTGCTGTCTTGGCGGTGCGAGGTCTTTCCTCTTGTGTAATGGAAGGGCGTCGAGTGAGGAGTTACGAAAATTTGAATTGTTCTGCTTCAGACGTTGTAAACGGTCCTTCTTCGGACTTTGTGTCGTCTGAGGAGAAAATAGTGGAGTGTCTAAAGAAAACAGACGAAGCAACGGAAATAAGGAATTATGCTACAGCGACAAAAGAAAAAAAGCGAAGACGTGAGGCTGGAGGATGTAAGTTCAAGGGAATGCTTAAAAGGGAGGGGAACGAAGTGAAGGTGTTCCTCCCCTTTAAGAAGTTTTAAAGGAAGCAGTAGAAAGAACAGTAAATAATCTACTTAACATATTCAGTGGCTGCAAGGAAGATCGAGATCATGTCAACGGCCCAAATAAAATAGGCACTGAGACCAAACTGGCAAGGGATTTCCTACCTTGCCAGAGGAAAAAAAATTTGGAACGGTGGAGGTGCAGTTCAGAAGGGTAGCTACTGCCAGGCTGCACTCAGCAACACCGCTGAAAAACGGATGAGGTGGTTCTTCTACCCGTATACCTTAGGAGATATGCTTCCAGGGTTAGGGTGGAGGAAATACCCCCAGAAGTGGATGTAGCCTGGCTGGTGGCTGCCATACTGCTAGGCATGGAGGAGAAGTTGGTAGCCCTCCAGGCCACAAGAACATCCCACAGGAACTGGCAGGGACAAACCCTTGATATGGTAGTGCAAATTGCAAAAGAATTGAAAAGATGGTCTCGACGACCATCACAGTCGGAGAGAGAATACTGAAAGTGAGAGTGGAAGGGAGGATTCCGTGTTGCTATAAATGTGGCCACATTAGAACGGATTGTCCACCACTACTAGGACGGCTAAGGAGAGACGGAGTGAAAAAGCGGTTGGTACTCCACAGGAAAAACAAAGTGATGTGGCATCACAGACGAAAACAAGTACCAGCGTCGAAGAAGAGGAAGCGAATACCAGCTTGGAAATGGTGGGGAAAAAAAGAAGAAAAAGGAGAAAGAGGACACACGTGGTAAAAGATGACCCCCAATCCACACCCACCCAGCCCCCACCCACATCCACTCTACCCAACCACTCCCTACAGACACCAACCCTCTCCATGACATAAAAACAAGTGCAAACGCACAGGAGCCTCAAACTTACCCACCCCCGTCCTTCCAGAAAAGTAGTTTTACAGCTGGTTCACCTGCGATGGATACAGTGATTTCTATTCGACTACGTGCATATACGCTGGGTCAGCGTTGCAGATATAAGATCTACGCGTGCTACGAGACTGGAGACTGACAGCCTATTCTACATATCAGTACGTGATATTGATATGTGTAATATGCAGTTTGTCTCTGAAACTCAAGTAATAGAAAATTAGCAAAATTGCATCAAAAAGACTGGATGACAGCAAGCTTTAAACGTCTTGAAGTGCAACGTACGCTTGCAGTGAATATAACCATCAAATGTTACCCGACGCTGTACCAGTCGACTCTGCACCAATTGGTGCTTGCTGGGAACATTTTTTTTGAGACAAAACAGCTGCTGCTTCAATCGGTTTCCTCAAACACATTTGATATAAATGATGTGAAGATGCAAAAGCCTTTTCTCAAAACCGAAAGTGCTGTCAAGCCATTCTAAATGAACGAGGTACACAGCAACTTACCGGTCAATCCAAAACTTGTATGTCTCACTACGAAAAGGACTGTTGAAGACCGATAGCATGATCAGAAGACTGTTGAAATTCTATCACAACATGAAGGTCTTCTAAGCCAATCTGAGAGCGGTATGCAATGTCCACAAATATGGTGATGGGACCGTGAAAAATATGAATGTTCACACTGCTACACCGAGAAAAGTGATATTAGAAACGGTGGCAAGAACATTTTACAAAGTCTTAAAAGGCTTTGGCATGTATCTAACGGCTTCTGGAAGATACCAGTTTTGATTCAGCGATACAGAACTGAGGGAACTCCTGATGTGGACAGCATTCTCATGGAAACCGATATATGTGATGGAAATCAGGTGTGCTCTGGGCTGCTCCAAATCTCCAGACATCAAGAACTGGACAGGTCGCAAGCCAGTGAACCTGCTATGCATGGCAGAGAACAGAGTCCGGTGATGACGGCTAACTTTGAAATCGTCTAGAGTGGCACCCCATCGACTAGCTGCATCAGTTAAGGGATCTTGATGGTGATGTGTAAGCATGCACACACACGCACACACGCACACACACACACACACACACACACACACACACACACACACATATATATATGAGTTATGAAAGTTGGTTTCAAAGAAATCAAACGGAACCCACATTAAGCACTCCAGCCGAGGACCCGAGTATCAGGTGACGAATGACGAACGTAATTAAATTCGATGTAATTTAACAGAATGATGCAACCAACAAACCGGGATATATAAACAGTAATTGCGGAATAAAAAAAAAACAGAATTGAGAGGTATAGAGTTTTAGTATTTCTGTAGCGGCTACAGTTATTCCATAATCTATTGTGAGTTAGTTACATCATTAACCTCGATGCAGAAATGTGTGTGTGTGTGTGTGTGTTTCCATCATCAACATAAACAGAACCATGAACAGCAACTGCTATAAATATTATAAGTAGATAATCAAATCCATTTCAAATAGAAACATATAACGTGGTGTCCCTATGTATTAAAATTAAAATTACTGCTTGATAAGAGTCTTTAAATCCATATATACTAATCCGTTATATTACCTTGTATTCCAAATATTTGGAATACAAGATAATATAACGGATTTTACATATGAATATTATGGATTATTGCCGATGAATAACCAAGGAAGTATATATGGATTTAAAA
>NC_042999.1:160253574-160278574 GCF_006345805.1 Octopus sinensis | reverse complement strand
ACAATAGCAGATGCGAAACCAAAGACTGTTTTCGAACAGATTGTATGCCATAACCAGGACTATTCTACTCGACAATTTATATATGTATAAAGGCAATCTTGATCCAATGTAACGTGGATGTTTTTCGTGAAGCTCATCCATTTCGTAAGTCATATTTTCGTGATTCAAAATAAAGGTCTGTGGTTTACTGTGGCTTCTTAGAAATATTTCCTATCAAAATTACCCAAATTTTCAAAGAAACTGTTCTGTTTTATAGTTGTGAGACAGAGTCAATAACCGTTCTGTTCTATAGCTGTGAGACACTAGCAAAAGCGTTAAACGCAAGACATCGCCGTTTTATACTTTGTTCTTGGAAGTTTAATTTTTTTCCTTTTTTTTTTATTTTCAGAAAAGTAAGCCATGAACGACAAATTGCGAGAACATAGATTTCCTAGTTGATAGCGTTTTACGTTTTAACAGATTAATTTTCATATGTCAATCGTCATTTGAGTTTAGGGAGATATAAGCATACGTTATTCTGTAAGGTGTTATTCACCGCCAGAGCTTCCTAAATAAGGTCATTTCCCACCAGTATTATGTCAAATGCTGTTCCTTCCTCATTGGTACTTTGTTAAAAAATGTATATTTAAAAATAAGTACATCGAGTACATTTCGGGTACGCACCGTCAATCTTCACAAGAACACAATCCACGACAAATGTTCTGTAGAATAGTAACCACAGTCAGTGTTCTATTGAATATTACTCACCATCATATAAAAAATTTGTTTGAAATACTATCTGACTGCAGAGTTTTTTGTGCGGTCTTCTATTTTGCCTAAAATTGCTATAAACAGCCGGCTGGCAGCTAAATACATTACTTCACTTGTGACTTTGCAAAAGATTCGTACTGATGGAGTCAGAGAAAGAAAAGCAGAGAGCGTGAAAGAGAGAGGGATGGAGAGGAGGAATGACTATCAACGAGTATCATATTTAATACATGTCTGCATATGACATAGAAATTAGGTCATGTGATTGCCACAAACAACCATAATTAGTCATGTGACAAGCAACAGCTTCTATATGCGAACGTCACTCAAAGTGCTTCTCAGTGCGAGGCGTATATGATACTGTTGACGATCGCTATGAAGTTTAACGCAAAAAGACGAGTTCTTGTTTAGGTTTTTAGTATCAAACTTGTTCCGCCTGTTTACGCTTTTTAAACTGTTATTGGAAATGCATGAACACAGTAGAAGCTTTTATTATCGAAAAAAATAAAAGATCAATGAGATACAATAGTGATGATAATGATGATAATGACGACAACGATGATGATGATGATGATGATGATGATGGTGGTGGTGGTGGTGGTGGTGGTGGTGGTCTGGTGGTGGTGGTGGGTGGTGGTGGTGGTGGTGGTGGTTAGTGATGATGATGACGATGATGATAATGATGATGATGATGATGATGATGATGGTGATGATGATGATGATGATGGTGGCGGTGGTGGTGGTGGTGGTGGTGGTGGTGGTGGTGGTGGTGGTGGTGGTGGTGATGATGATGGTGGCGGTGGTGGTGGTGGTGATGGTGGTGGTAGTGGTTGGTGATGATGATGACGATGATGGTGGTGGTGGTGGTGGTGGTAGCAACGGAGGTTTTATTTCTTTCATTTCTGGACTGGGATGGTGCTGCCGCCGCACACACAAGCATCCTAAAATGTATCCAGAAATCTTGGGGTTAGTAGCCCACGGGCATATGGCGTAGTGGTTAAGAGCGCAGGCTATTAACCTCCGATTCCAGGCAGTGACCTGAATAATAATAATAATAATAATAATAATAATAATAATAATAATAATAATAATAATAATAATAATAATAATAATAATAATAATGACAATAATAATAATAATAATAACAACAACAACATTGAAAAATACCTTAGGAACGAGAACCCAGGTTCGAAATTTCCCCAAGACACATATAACTTAACCTGTATCCTTAACTGTAATTCTTTTCGTAATTGTGTGAGGCACACACACAAACACATACATACATATATGTATATAACAAAACTAGAAACTGGAAATTTTGGGGTATTACTTATTCACCATTACACGTGTTTCATTTACTAACAGGAATTACTAAGTTTTATATGTTAGATAGACATGTAAGGAATTTCCTATTATATTTCTTCAGACAGAGAAATCAAATAATACAATTGGGATTTACCCTACCTGCCCGCCTCCATATATATACACATATATATATATATATATTTATAAATGAGGGTGAAAAATTGATATTAATTTAATAATACCATTAATTTAACATCGAAAAACTACGGAGAAAATACAAATTTATACATAAATACAAATTATACATAAATTATTAGAGAGTTAACCACTATGTGGATAACTCTAGTGCTAAAAATAGCCCCGATAGTACAGCCACAGAAAAAGATGTTTCCAATTAGAAATAACATACATTTAACGGAAGGAAAGTGAAATATAACGAATAAATAGATTGACCCTGAACAAATTGTTTCATTACTAATGTAATATGTAAAATGAAACAATTAGTAATATACATTATTACATATTACATTAGTAATGAAACAATTTGTTCAGGGTCAATCTATTTATTCGTTATATTTCACTTTCCTTCCGTTAAATGTATGTTATTTCTAATTGGAAACATCTTTTTCTGTGGCTGTACTATCGGGGCTATTTTTAGCACTAGAGTTATCCACATAGTGGTTAACTCTCTAATAATTTATGTATATATATATAATATATATATATATATATATAATATATATATATATATATATAATATATATATATATATATATATATATATATATATAATATATATATATATATATATATAGTCACTACTAACATCCTGGCTTTTGTTCTTCGTACATTGTATCTTTATGTTTTCTCACCCTCTCACATAGAACTTGTTTGGCCATACCTCTCCCCACTCCTAAATAAATCGTTGTATTCTACAATTCTCATGGTGGATAAACTTTATAATCTTCCAAATTTTATACTCAGTAATTCTTGTCAATACAGACCATCCCAGGTTTCCTGGATTTTCAATTTTACCCTATTTTAATATTAAATTTTAGATTTAAGGCGGCGAACTTGCAGAATTCTTGGCTTTCCTGGCATAATGCTTAGCGGCATTTCGTCTCTTTACGTTCTGAGTTCAAATTCATCCGGTGCCGGCTTTACCTTTCATCTTTTCGGGGTCGATAAAATAAATACCAGTTGATTCCTGGGGTCTATGTAATCGACTTACCCTTACCCCAGAAATTACTGGCCTTGTACCAAATTTTGTAATCAATTGAAAATTTTTGATCCTCATAATGAAATTTTGGATCTTTTCGGTTTGAACGGCTGTTTCTAACATAATTTCTAGGTAACTAAAAAATTTTAAACTTCGTATACTGGTAGAATGTGTTTATAAAACATCTTTTTCTCTTCGCTTTATTGAGAAAATTCTATAGTTTGTAACATATTTGTTGTTTTTTTTCTTCAATTTCTGCAATTTCAACCAATCAGTGACGTCTATTGAGTTAAAAAAACATTCTGTGACGTATGAATATGTCCCTCGTTTAAGAAACAGATTGGGTTTATTTACATTTGTGAAAAAAAAAAAGATACCCCCACCCCTAACCCTAACCCTAACCCTAAAACAGATTGAAATGCAATAGATCGATACTAGGGTCATAATTATGGGTGACAATTTCATATGACACCGCTAGAAAAAACTGCCGTTCAAACCGAAAAGATCCAAAATAGCTTCTATGCCTTTTCAATACAACAGAAAATGCAAACTGGAAACGAAATAGCACAGAACTGCTCTCGGTATTGCAATAGTAATACTACTACTACCACTACTACTACTACTACTACTACTACTACTACTACTAATACTACTACTACTACTAATACTACTAATATCGATGATGGTGGTGGTGGTGGTTAAAAAAATGGAATGTTTGCCTTGTAAACATATAAATGTTATAAGATTCCTGTGGATTTACTGATGACTATTATCACTAACAAATTTTACAGTTGACCGTATATATATCTGTCTGAAATAACATGAAAATTAGAGATAAACATATTTCTCTCCTTGTTATTTTTTGTATAAAGTAAAATTGAGCCTGGGTAGACTAGACCGAATGAAGAAATTCTATGGAATAAAATATGTAAAAACAAAAAATAAAATACATGTTGAAGACTTAACAGAATAACTTTTGCTCTGGTAATTCTGAATTTTAATAATTAAATTTTGGATATAAATATCTTTTTTTATAAATAATCAAACCTAGAAAAAATTGTCAACGTTGAATATTCAACTTAATATTTTGTTATTTACATTATTTACATTTAACGGATATTTGTCCTCATCTTGTCTGTTGTTAAAACAACGTTTCGGCTGATATATCCACCAGCCTTCATCAGGTGTCTTCAGGAAATTTCGAACCTGGGTTCTCATTGCTAAGATATTTTTTCAATGTTGCTTTTGTTGTTGTTGTTGTTGTTGTTGTTATTATTGTTATTATTATTATTATTATTATTATTATTATTATTATTATTATTATTATTATTATTATTATTTTTATTATTATTATTATTATTATTATTTTTATTCAGGTCACACAGAATCTTGAGGTTAATAGCCCGCACTCTTAACCACTACGCTATATGCCCGTTGGTTACTAACCCCAAGATTCCGAGTTCGATTCCAGGTAGTGACCTGAATAATAATAATAATAATAATAATAATAATAATAATAATAATAATAATAATAATAATAATAATAATAACTCTCATGGCTTCTGAGTACCAGGCAGTGGCTCTCATGGCTTCTGATCTTAACTGATTGGAAGTGTTATCATGTACATTGTTTTGTCTTGGTATAAAAGATGGGCTACAGCAAATATTCTGCTCAATACCACAGATTTGCTTGTCAGTTGTTTGACCTTAACCAGTTGAGCATGTCCCTTAGTGGCTGACGATATGTGCATCTCTGATCACGAGCAGAAGTAGTGGGGGAGCATCATAGCCATGTGTTGAGAGGGATTCTTTGGGGTTTGAATAGTTCACCTCTGGAAACATGGGTGGTTCTTTCAACATCTTTAAACAACCCTTATTCAGGGACCGTTTGAGCGGGATGGGCTACTCAACCTGAAGAAAATTCTAACTGGGCCCCACCTGCAAGGTCATGTGCTGTTTATCTTGATATGAGATCACCATGTCGCGCACATATGGTTGTGATGCATGTGCCTGGTGTACCTTTATCAGACGGGTAGTCATGATGGGTATATTGGGCTTCGTATATTTTACCCCAGTGTCACTTTGATGGCATGAACTGCTCTCTCACTCAATAATAATAATAATAATAACAATAATAATAATAACAATAATAATAATAATAATAATAATAATAATAAATAATAATAATAATAATAATAACAACACTGAAAAAAATACCTTAGGAATGGGTTCTCATTCCGAAATTTCCCCAAGACACCTGATGAAGGCTGGATGGGTATATCAGCTGAAACGTTGTGTTAACAACAAGATGAGAACAGATATCCGTCAAATGTAAATAATGTAAATAATGTACTTAATTTTTCATCTCTTAAATATAGACCTGTATAAATATTTTGTCTACTTTAATGCGGCAAGCAGGCAGAATTGTAACTGCGCCGGTCAAAATGCTTATCGGTATTTCATCTGCCGTTACGTTCTGAGTTCAAGTTCCGCCGAGGTCGACTTTGCCTTTCATCCTTTCGGGGTCGATTAAATAAGTACCAGTTACGCACTGGGGTCGATATAATCGACTTAATCCCTTTGTCTGTCCTTGTTTGTTCCCTCTGTGTTTAGCCCCTTGTGAGTAGAAAAGAAATAGAAATAGGTATTTCGTCTGTCTTCATGTTCTGAGTTCAAATTCCGCCGACATCGACTTTGCCTTTAATCCTTTCAGGATCGATAAAATAAGTACCAGTTGATCTCTGGTATCGATGTAATCGACTTACTCCCCACCTCCGTCCGACGAAGTTCCTGGCATCGGGCCAAAATTTAAAACTAATCCACCTTTAACATACCAGCGAAAACTGCTTTTAGAAAGTAAGAACAACTAGGCGAAACGGTCTACATTTCGCATTTTAACAGCAGCACTGCGTTGTCTGCAATCCATGATGAAGATAATTAACTCTCAGTAGCCAGAATTTATAGTTCTGATGTACTGACTACAATTGCTTAATTCGACAAATTGATACCGCACTTGAGAAGCGGAAGAGGATCTTTTCGGTTTGAACGGCAGTTTTTTCTAGCGGTGTCATATGAAATTGTCACCCATAATTATGACCCTAGAATCGATCTATTGCAATCCCGTCTCTTTTAGGGTTAGGGTTAGTTAGGGTTAGGGTTAGGGTTAGGGGTGGGAAGAAGGGTATCTTTTTTTTTCTTCACAAATGTAAATAAACTCAATCTGTTTCTTAAACGAGGGACATATTCATACGGCACAGAATGTTTTCACCTCAATAGACGGTCATTGATTGGTTGAAATTGCCGAAATGCAAGAAATTAAAGAATATCTTACAAACTATAGAATTTTCTCAATAAAGCCAAGAGAAAAGATGTTTTATAAACATATTCTACCAGTATACGAAGTTTAAAATTTTTTAGTTACCTAGAAATTATGTTAAAAACTGCCGTTCAAACCGAAAAGATCCGCGGAAGAATCTGTGTCACATTCCTCATTAACTTGACGTTTTCAGAAACTGAAGATAATACACCTGCTTGAAGCTGAGTAAAGCAAACCAATGAAATCCTCTTTGAAGTATCTGCGAATGTCACTGAAATGAAATAATACGTCAGTGACTGTTACGTTAACATTTATTTTTTTGTTTGTTTCAGGGCTTTGCACTCATGAAACAGCTTGCTAGAAATAGCAACAATGTCTCCAAGTTATGATCTTCTGTCGTAAAAAGGATACATTTTTAAAGATACACTGTGTCTAGGACCCAGTAAATAAATGAAAATAAAATGGCCAATAGTTACGGCAACAAACCTTTTGTTCAAAGTTCTATTCGATCAGAGTTGACCTTGGGTTAACAACGATAGCAACGGAAACTGTAACGTTAATATTGGTTTCAAATTTTAGCACAAAGCCAGCAAGTTCGAAGAGGTGCTCAGTCAATTACACCAACCCCAGTATTCAACTAGTACTTATTTTATCGAACCTAAAAGGGATGAAAGATAAAGTCGACCTCTGCTGAATTTGAACTCAGAATGTAAAAACGGACGAAATGCCGCTAAGTATATCGCCCAACGTGTTAACGATTCTTACCAGCTCACCGCTTGCTTATCTGTCACGTTAATATTGTAAAACCATTATCTCATCTTTGGAAGCAGTCATGCGGAAATGTTAACCAATTGATAAAGCAAAAACATTTAACACAAACACCCAACACCCAACAGCCTTTCTATAATAGACAAAAGGCCCCAAATTTTGTCGGAAGGGGATAGTCGATTAATGAACCCCAATGCTCGACTGGTACTTATTTTATCGACTCCAAAAAGATGAAAGGCAAAGTCGACCTCGGTAGAATTTAAACTCAGAACACAAAGACGGATGAAATGCCACTAAGCATGTTGTCCGGCTCCTTACAAACACCTAATATCAGTTTCAAATTTTGGCACAAGGCTAGCAAGTCCGGGAGAGGGTTACACTGACCGCAGTGGTGAACTGGTTCTTATTTTATCGACCCCAAAAGGATAAATGGTAAACTCAACCTCGGCGGCATTTGAAACAAACACCTAATATCGACAACAAACTAGAACAGTTGTTTTTTCTATCTTTTCTTTTGTCATTCTGAGGAAAGATTCATAAAAATCTTTATAAACACTTCAAAATTAATGAGTCATAGACCCGCAAAAATTTAATATCCAAAAGGTCACTAAAAATAAAGCCTTCCTTTTTTTCTCTTTTTTTTCTTTTTGTTTTGATAAGTTATACAATAAAAAGAATAAGATATTTTTTTTTACTTGTGACCAATTTGACGAGTTTTGTTTACAAGGCTTCACATATTTTCGTTTGCTCTTTCACTTATGTGACTGACTTCTCCAGCGTTTTGATGGATGGTTTCTCATGCACGTGACTGAATATGGCGACTGAAAATAGATTAAGATTTATATCTACACACAAGTTTAAGAATTCCATAGAATGTGTTATATATATATATATATATATATGTGTGGTCGCTCGACCTGCAAGAAATGGCAGCCAAAATGACCTGCAAATTATACCTAGCATCTTCAAGAAAAAAAGAGGTAAACAACTATCATTTGTAGGAGATGTATAACGGATTCGTGACCAGGGATCGAAACCTTGGTCTTTACGTTCGTTTCTATTGTTCTCTGATTGTGCACTTAAATAGAATGTGTTATATATATGTATATATATATATATATATATGTTATATATATATATATATATGTATATATATATATATAATATATATATATATATATATATATATATATTATATATATATATATATATATATACACACACTCATATATAACATACATACATGTTTATAACTATATAAAGAGAGAGGGAGAGAGAGAAATAACGCACTTATATGTATGGGTGTGTGTGTACGTATCTATGTATGTACATACATGCATTATTGAGGTTATTTTCGCAGAAAAGCGTAACTTCTCTGTTCATACAGCCAAGACTTTGTTGTTTATTTCATTTTAATTTATTTTTACTTCATGGTATTTCTTCGAACACTTGGAATTTTAGATTATAAATAATTTTTAATGAAGCCATTTTAAATATAAATAAAATTAGAATTTCACAAGACTATTATCTATTTAGCATAGCCATTCTTTATTTTAAAATGTAACATGAGTCAAAGAGGACGCGTCTATGTGGTCGCTCGACCTGCAAGAAATGGCAGCCAAAATGACCTGCAAATTATACCTAGCATCTTCAAGAAAAAAAGAGATAAACAACTATCATTTGTAGGAGATGTATAACGGATTCGTGACCAGGGATTGAAACCTTGGTCTTTACGTTCGTTTCTATTGTTCTCTGATTGTGCACTTAAAATTCATTTGTTTAACCTGTACAATTTATCATCTGAGGTAAAAGAAAAAAAAAGGGCTGTATCTAAAGAAGCCCGTTCAGTTCTAATTTCGGTGACGAAGTTAGACTTTAACACAGGTTATATATTCACAACACTTTATAAAAAAAAAAAATGATTAAAAAAAACAGTCCCACTGCGTGGCATCTTGGGCAAGTGTCTTCTGCTATAGCCCCGGGCCGACCAATGCCTTGTGAGTGGATTTGGTAGACGGAAACTGAAAGAAGCCTGTCGTATATATGTATATATATATGTGTATGTATGTGTGTTTGTGTGTCTGTGTTTGTCCCCCTAGCATTGCTTGACAACCGATGCTGGTGTGTTTATGTCCCCGTCACCTAGCGGTTCGGCAAAAAAGACCGATAGAATAAGTACTGGGCTTACAAAGAATAAGTCCCGGGTTCGATTTGCTCGACTAAAGGCGGTGCTCCAGCATGGCCGCAGTCAAATTACTGAAACAAGTAAAAGAGTAAAAGAAAAGAGTAAGAGAGTCAGTTCCTTCAGTGACTTTCAGACAGTTTTCTTTTGGTAACTTTACCGAGACTTTGTTTTCACACACACATACGTGCGCCTGCATTCTCAGACTAAGAAATGTCTTTTGCGAGAGCCTTCTATCCTTCTCGTTCCTCCTTCCACACAGTAGCGGATTGCTATAAGGAATGGACAGGAGATCTTCAATCTAAACAAACTGTCATCCACAATACAAACTCTTCTGCACTTTTCCAATTCGTTGCAGTTGTGTAATTACTTAATAATTGAATAAAATATGTTGTATGTGTAGACTATCTTTTGTCAATTTATTACATCAAGAAATTATTTGGCGCATCTTAATCTCCATTCATTACACGGTTTTGTAGATTGCTTAAAGGCTATGATAGCATGCTGCAGGAATGCTGAGGAGGGTCTTGCAGGAGTTTGAATCACGGAACAAGTTCTGTTTGGTGTGAAATTCCTATTCGAATGCTAAGATGTTTGTGTTCGTGTAGATGACGCTAAGACGAAACCTTTGAGCCTTGTTGGACTTCGGCAGGATTACGTATTGTCACTCCTACTTTTGTGAACTGGATTAATATGCATAGCCGTTGTGGAGGTGGTGTCACAATCAGTGGGTGTAGGATTGGTTGACTGGTATTTACACATGACATAGAGCTACTTGACTCATCAGAAGGTGATATTCAGCGTAAATTGAATGAGTTCGCTGCCAAGTGCTGCAAGGCGGGGGTGATAATTAGTGTTGCAAAGACTGAGACTTTGGTCTTCTGGAGAAAATGTTCTCAGTACACTCTGAATGCTAGTGAAACATCACTGACACAAGTGGAGAAGTTTCAGTATTTCGGGGCCGTATTGACGAAGGATGGGAAGCAGAAAGCACGGTAACGAGCCAGAAGAGGTAGGTGTAAAAGCCAATCTCGATATCTTCAATTCGGTTTTCGTGCCTAGTCTCAGCAATGATCTGTCTGAATGATCACAGCAGGATAATGACCGAGGATCTCTGGCGTAACGTTACTCGACAGTGTCCGTAAGTTGGAAGCCAAGGAGTCACTCAAGGTTGAGTCGCTACTTCTTCGCACTGAAAGGTCATTAGAATACGGCAGAAAAGAATCGTAAGACAATCCTTAAAGATATCTTTAAAACGATAGTTTTGGGGACTATGTACTTTGTCTGTATGTATGGCTGTGTATCTCCATATGTGTGGACATGTGTCTCCATATGTATCCTTGTGTGAAGTGAAGTGTATGTGTGTATATGGTCATGTGTTTCAGTCTTCATTTGTGTATGTATGTAGGCATGTGGATATGAATGTAAACAGATAGACATACAGACGGATAGGTACATAGGTAATATGTACAAACAAGCACACATACATACACACATACGCAAATGGAGACCGAAACACATGACCATATATACACACACACTTCACTTCACACAAGGACACATATGGAGACACATGTCCACATAGATGGAGATGCACATCTATACATACAGACACAGTACATAGTCACAAAAATCCATACACATACACACACACATGCACACACAAGGAGACAGAGGTACACACACACACATGCAAACACACACACATAAGAACTCATATAACATGAACACAAACACACAAATACAAACACATCAATATGCAGAATACATACACGCAAACGTACACACATACATACGTATATATATATATATATATAATATATATATATATATATATATATATATGCATTCGCACACACACACACATACATATATGCATACACACATTCATGCATACATACATACATACATACATACATACATACATACATACATGCATGCATGCATACACACATACATACATACATACATACATACATACACACGCATACATACATACATACATGCATGCATGCATGCATACATACACATATACATGCATACATACATACATACATACATACATACATACATACATACATACATACATACACACATACATGCATACATACATACATACATACATACGTGCATACATACATACATACATACATACATACATACATACATACATACATACATGTGTATGCGCAGACACACTGACCCATACGCATGCGCTCAAGCAAACAAAAATAATGCAGCTCGGATAACGGACAGAACCGACAACTATTGGGTATCTCCATTCATATCTGAACCCTGCTTTTTGTGGGATTCACTCCTCAGCTTATTCTGTATGATCCACAATGCCACAAGCTTCCATTCCGAATTTTGGATTTTTCTGTTTATCATGAAATAATTTCAATTCACTTGCCAAAGAATAAGAAGATATTTAATTATCAAAAATATTTCTACGATTAAGAATCTTGTAAAGAACTTTAAATTTTGAGGTTTCATTTTCTTTGTATAAATCGAGCTAAAAACTTTTGAAATATTTCATGTTTATTTTCAAATTATCTAACTAGCTTTCTATAATAAAAAAAAAAACAAGAAAAACACTTTTAATTATATCTAATAGAGATGTAGCCGACCGAGTCGATAAGGTCTCATACAAATGGCAAAAATAAATGCTTCATGTCCTTTGGTGACACAGTCACGTTTTCATCATACAAACGACATTTCATTCTCAGTAGTCCATTCTATCTAGCTGTAATAAGAGGCCTTTACGCGGTCACTCAGCCTAGTAGGATTAGTAGCCATATCTCCCATAAATAACATACTATCGCCCTAATACTCTTGTATACAGATCTAAAAAAGGTTGTTTGGTCACGGCTGGAACGTTGGTTGAAGGATGAAAAGTTGATAAAGAAAATATAAATAGTCCAGCGTTTAGCTCAACACCGAGACTAAGGAAAATTAAGAAGTAACGAATGACTCAACACAACGCAGATTATAATAATATCAGCGAAAAGGTTGAAGTAGCCCAACACAAACTTCGCAAAGAGACAGCAGGCAACACAAGACACTGAGAGTGAGTCAACGAAAGAGCTAAGTATAACAGCTGAATCTCACAAATCACACTCTACCGTTGGAGAATGTAGTCTTCAGCGCACAGTGTTTGGAAAAAGACAGAATGGTCGCATTTAAATTGCTCACACAACGGAAACATCCAAGTAGTCACTCGATCTGCTTGAATTAACAACTAAATCGCCATATTACACCTTACTGGGATCTTTTCGGTTTGAACGGCAGTTTTTAAAATAATTTCCACGTAACTAAACACTTTTAAACTTCGTATACTGGTAGAATGTGTTTATAAAACATCTTTTTCTCTTGGCTTTATTGAGAAAATGTTATAGTTTGTAAGATATTTGTTGTTTTTTTCTTCAATTTCTGCAATTTCAACCAATCACTGACGTCCATTGAGGTAAAAAAAACATTCTGTGCCGTATGAATATGTCCCTCGTTTAAAAAACAGATTGGGTTTATTTACATTTGTGAAGAAAAAAAGATATCATCCCCCCCATCCTTAACCCTAACCCTAACCCTAACCCTAAAACAGATTGAAATCCAATAGATCGATACTAGGGTCATAATTATGGGTGACAATTTGATATGACACCGCTAGAAAAAAGCTGCCGTTCAAACCGAAAAGATCCCTTTACTGTCTTAAAAATGGAAGGACATATTGAATAATATAGTCTTAGATACACTATGCTTGAAAAGGAGTTGAGATAGCCACGGCCGGGTTGTTTTGATCATAAGTGTGATTAACCAGGGCTCACCTGAGAATAAGCAACAACAACAACAACCAATTCTCTTTTTATCCACATCACCAAAGAAAATCAAATACCTATTTCTTTACAACCCACAAGGGGACAAACATGGACAGACAAAGGGATTAAGTCGATTACATCGACCCAGGGCGAAACTGGTACTTTATTTATCGACACCAAGAGGATGAAAGGCAAAGTCGACCTCGGCGGAATTTGAACTCAGAACGTAACACACACGCACGCACGCACACACATACACACACACGCACGCACGCACGCACACATATGCACACACATGCACACACATGCACACAAACATGTACACACACACACACATGCACACACACATGCACACGTACACACGCACACACGCACACACACACACACACGCACACACGCACACACACGCGCACTCACACACATGCACACACACACACACATGCACACACGCACACACACACACACACATCGCGCACGTATGTGTATTCAAGATGAAGAAACAAGAACACTGATGTACAATCCATCTTGTATTGCCATATCATCTCTGGGCCTCCCTCTACATTTTACTCCAAACTGCAATAAGCTCCAAAAAACAAACACGAAACAGTACACTCCACATTATCAGGGACTGTACACAAATTACACCCTCAATCCACCCACAGTCCACCGAAATAAAAATGAAAGGCCGTATGAAAATGGGAGCAGCATAACTTTGTTGCAACAAGCTTCAACCCTCAAGTTCTCCCTTTCTCTCCAAAAGAAAAAAAAAACTTCAAATATATCTAGAATAGTGTTTCTCAAAAGAGGTGGGGTTTTGGCTTCGTAAGAAGGGCGGACAAATTATCATCTTAAATAAAATTAAGATAGTTTTAATTTTTGAACTTGTCCAGCGTCATGCAAACTCTGTGCTGTCCTCTTATTAATAAAGATGGTGCGGGGGGTGGGGCAAAAATCTGTTAGTAATATTTTTAAAGAGTGGGGATGCTTTGGTCGGTTTGAGAACCGCAGTTGTAGAACGCATCCAGGAAAGTACTAAAATCTTATCCTAAAAATACTATCCTTTTTAATCAGCTCATACAAACATAAAAATACATGCACACAAATACGTCGGCAGCTTAAATATCGCTATTAACCTCCAAAAACTGTTCTGGGATGCACACACCACACTACTAAGTAGATGTGTTTAGGAACAACAACCCTTTCGTAACCACCAGAACCTACTGGTATAAACGAATCGAGGGAAGCGTCAACACGCTCTTTCAGCCTGTTAGTGATAACAACCAAAATCTCTTAAATTCCATCACGAAAGGACACGTTAGACCATCGGTCAATGTTTTAATAATCAACGTCGGAATGCGTTTGACCATCCGCTAACCTAGAGCTAAACAACAGCCAAAAAATAATAATGTTCATTCGAGAAGTAAGAGTGTATCACTTTGACCACATTAGGTGAAAATAACAAACTAAAAACAAATGAACTTTTATCTCTTATCACAACATCAAAAGATTGTGTATTTTTAGAATGATCTATTGATTAGTGATAACCGTTGTAATTATCCATATTGTTCTACAAATTCTCTATTCATAAAACAAACAATTGAACCACTAATTATCCTTAACTTTACCTTTACTCCTTAAATTTCTTACTCAAATATAATATATAATATAATGTAATATAATATAATATACCAGAATAAAGAGCTATTTTTAGCACTAGAGTTAACCACTTAACGGTAACTCTCTTATATTTATGTATAAATTTGTATTGTCTCCCTGATTTTTATGTGCTAAGCCACTTGGTGTTAAACTGATGGTATTATTAAATTAATATCTAATTTTTCACCCTTATTTATGAATATATATATATATATATATTACGGAGATGTACTTGCATAGCAAGTGATTTGATCTGAGATCGTGTGCTGAAACGAAAACAATTGCAGCGTGGAAGGTGTTTGTAAGCCATTTAAGAAACACACAAAAGCCGTTCGATTCACTTCAACAGTGAAATGAACGGCTTTTATATATATATATATTAGAAATATTAAAATTACTAAGTCTCTCTAAAGGAGATTACGGCAGCGTTACTGGAAATTAATAGTTATCGCCATACTAATATGGCAGTCTTATAAATATAAGACTAAAGCTGTCGCTGATTAGCTCCAAGAGGCCACCACCTCAAGCTAGCTATTTGACACACAACCTGCGTCCATTACAAACCTTCGAACAAGGGAGGTCAGCCGCTTCATCCTGCCAGACAACAATAGAATGAAAGAGACCTCGATATTATGTAAATAGAGGAATTTATCTGTAAATATAATAATATGTGACAATGATTCGGTAGCCATGATAAAACTCCAAGTTTCGGATGCCGCGGTGGAAATCCACGCCGCCATCTCTTCAGCTATCCGGCCATGGAAAAAATGCTATGAAAAAAAGAGTTTTTTTTTTCATAACAGTTTTCCGATGGCCTGATAACTGAAGAGATGGCGGCGTGGATTTCCACCGCGGCATCCGAAACTCGGAGTTTTATCATGGCTACCGAATAATTGTCACATATATTTACATATACATACATATATATATATATATATATTATATATATATATATATATATATATATATATATATATTACCTATCATCACTTTTCGTTTTCATCAATTCTAACGCTGGTCTATAAAATGTCGCGCTGTCAAGATGTGTATATTAAAGGATCCTTATTCTGTCTTCTGCATAATAGGGAGGGGGGACAATGGTGGTGGTATTTGTAACATTGAGAACCACTGAGCAAAGCAATCCCTGTGATTAAGCGTAAGGGCGGTGAAACTAGCTTTTATACTATATCTTAATATATAAAACAGGGCTTGTGTGTGTGTGTGTGTGTGTGTGTGTGTGTGTTTGCGCGCGCATGTTCCTTATGGTTTCAGAAACTGAGTTGCCGATTTCGACGTGTGAGGTATCAAAAGATTCAGTAATCTTTCAGCTGCCAGATAAACTATGTCTTTTATACAACTCTTTTTCATTACGAAACTGACATCGAAAACGAGGTCGGGTTGCACGATTTTGTGGTATTTAGCTAAGAGAGGCAACTCTGCCTGAACAAACTTAGGTGCAAGAATGACTATGAGGTTAAGAAGTTTGCTTCCCAAACACATAGTTCCACGTTCAGTCCCTCTGCATGGTACCTTGGGCAAGTATTTTCTACTATAGCCCTAGGCCAACCACAGACTTGTGACAGAATTTAGTAGACGGAAACTGCAGCGTTGTTCATCAGAAAATTACCAAAAAAGAGTTGTTTGCTTCATATTCCTGGTGTGCCGATTCTGCCCATAAGAAAGGAACAAATAATACGTGGATGCAGGTCATGACACCTGAGCAACGCCGGGATGCATTGCTAGTATAAACTATGGCTGGCTCGGTGTTGGTGAAAGAAAGGGAACGAAACATAGCTAAAAAATGATAACATTTTCCGGGAGAAAAAAATTAGTTATTTTCCATGGATCGATGTTAGTCCATTGAGCGGGCGCGTGTATGTGTGTGTGCGTATACCTATATGGCGTCCCCTAGTGCAAAAATGGATACGCCCACGAATTTACATTTATGTGGGCAGCCTCCGAAAATCTCGTTTATTGAGTTTAGGAGAGTATCCGGGTCGTGTGAATTTTTTGAAATGATTCTTCTCTCCGTAAAGCTATGCTGGCAATGTCTACTTCCACTCAGATACAGCCCAGGCCGTTCCAGCAATTTCCATTTGATTAATGCGCAGCGTCCCCTTTTAATCACCAGTTATGATATAATTGGGGGGTAGAAAGGGCTCCTTAGCCGTAGTGAAGGCAATCTATCTAGGGAGATAACCTTACAATAAATCACTCGGTCCGTAGCTTAGAAATACTGGGTTGACGTCCAGCGGGAACAGCTTTGTTTCATGGAGGAGGAAAGATCTTCTTTAGTACTTGGTTGTACAATGCTTTCCAATGTGTGTAGTAGTGACGCGCGCACACATTATTAGCCATTTGAAAAGACTATGGAATTTACAATTAATTGTACCAGGGTTCTCTTCCCCAGGGAACCAGACCTAATGGTATACCTGCGGATATAGGTCCAGCCCCTGCTTTGCCGGGTCCTGTCTCTGATCACGTTCTCCAGGGATACAGGCATCCAGCAACAGGACCTCCGTAATGCCATGATGGATCGTGAAGTCTGGCGTAGCATGGTAAATTCCATTGTCTCGGCCACGGTCGGTCGAATGGTATAATTACTTCTAAACTTGAAACCCTAAAACTTTGGGGCCATATCAGTAATCAGTATTTTGCCTACAAAATGTTAACCATTCAAAGTTTTGCACTATCTTATTTTACTTGAATAATGAATGTTATTAAGAAGGGCATGAGCACCACACAATCTCAGTGATACATATCTCAAGTTCAGATCCAGACTATGGAAGCCAGAGAGAGAGAGAGAGGTTGGGGTGAGTGGGGGAGGGTTAAAGTGTCTTGATTATTAGCTGATGACACATTCAGCTGGTCATTGGAGATAATGTCGTTTCTGATAATATTCTGTTCGGCGGTACTCTTGCGTGTGTGTATGTTTGTGTGTGTGCGTGTGTGTGCGCGTGTACGTGTGCGTGTCTGTGATCAATACACTGATGACAAAGAGCATTATTTCAAGTGGTAACAGATACAAGTCTAAACTAGTGTTTATCATAAAGAGATATCGACTGCAATATCGAAGGTTTGATCATTCGTTATCTTTCAACAACGAAACTGTTTACTTAACTGTATATGCATACGCTCACACACTTACATTTACGGGTAGTATGCACACATACACACATTTACATAAACACACAATTATTTCTTGTATGTACGTACTTGTAATGTTTATTTATTATGTATACGAACCACACATACGTGTCTAAGTATGTATATGTGCGTGTGTGTATGGAAAGTGGTGTAAGAAGTCTGCTTTGCGACCACGAGGTTACGGTTTCAATTCCACCGCGTATTATACGTCGTGATATACAGCGTGGAATTATGGGCAGGCCCCATTATTATAGATTCAGATCATCCTAAGCCCTGCGAGTGAAACTTGTTCGACGGAAACTGTGCGGAAGCCTGTTGAATGGATTGTACCAGTAATTTAAGGTTCCAGCATCGTCTCACACTGTATGACATAAATTCTACTTGAGAGTGACGTAAAGGATATTCATGTATTTGGAATATTTGATCGCAGTCATTCAATGAGTAGGTAGTTCAGTTGATCAAAAACTGGACACTCGTGTATCGAAATCAAAGGCAAATATAATTTTATGTACGTGAGTGTGCGTGTGTGTGCGTGTGTGTGTGTAAAAGAGAGAAAGAGGGGGGGACAGAGAGACCTAAACATACACACTTGTATATTTAGCTTCACTTACACTGACAAAACTAAATACCTTGTGGTTCTTGGTTCGAATTCAGTCAGTGAATCATGAAACTCGGTTGATATGAAAAAATATTTCCTCCAAGCAAAATTTGGGAACTTGTTTCAAATTTGGAAAATAATATTTTATAGAACTGCTAACATACTTAAATTCTTCAACATGATAACTTGAATTTAATCAAGGCTATACTTGTATCGCATTGAGATCGAAAAAGCCAAGGGAGCCAGCACTAAATTCAATAGACACTAACCCTAACCCTAACCCAGTTAAATGTGGAATTAAATAATGAGAAGACCGTAGAATTGGCAGAACACCATATACAGTTCTAAGGCGATGAGCTGGCAGAAACGTTAGCACGCCGGGCGAAATGCTTAGCAGTATTTCGTCTGCCGTTAGGTTCTGAGTTCAAATTCCGCCCAGGTCGACTTTGCCTTTCATCCTTTCGGGGTCGATAAATTAAGTACCAGTTATGCACTGGGGTTGATATAATCGACTTACTCCGTTTGTCTGTCCTTGTTTGTCTCCTCTGTGCTTAGCCCCTTGTGGGTAGTAAAGAAATAAGGACATCATATAAAGTTCTTTGAGGCATTTACGCTCTGAGTTCAAATTCTGCAGGGTTTGTCATTTCTCTTTCAACCCTCTACGAGGTGGCAGTAAACCAAGGTATCTGTTAAATATAGGAGTGGTTAGAAATACAGTACTTAGCCCACCAAAATTTTGAAGCCTTGTTCAAATGTGAGAAATTATCATTCTTTCAGATTTTATGTCGGCGGAGTGATAACTTCGCTGCTCGACCAGAGCAGGAAATATTTTGTGACATTCAATCGCGAATATATACGTTTTAACTTCAAATCCCGCTATGGTCAAATTTTACCTTGCAACTTTCTGGAGCCAACAGAGTAAAAGGATCTTTTCGGTTTGAACGGCAGTTTTTAACATAATTTCTAGGTAACTAAAAAATTTTAAACTTCATATACTGGTAGAATGTGTTTATAAAACATCTTTTTCTCTTGGCTTTATTGAGAAAATTCTATAATTTGCTAGGTATTTGTTGTTTTTCTTCAATTTCTGCAATTGAGTTAAAAAGCATTCTGTGCCGTATGAATATGTCCCTCGTTTAAGAAACAGATTGGGTTTATTTACATTTGTGAAGAAAAAGAGATACCCTTCCCCCCACCCCTAACCCTAACCCTAAAACAGATTGAAATGCAATAGATCGATACTAGGGTCATAATTATGAGTGACAATTTCATATGACACCGCTAGAAAAAACTGCCGTTCAAACCGAAAAGATCCGAGAAAAATTATCAATCAAACACTGTGATTGATTAAATGCACCCCTGCACATTTCCCCAAACTTTAATGCTTTCTTCTCGATTTTTTTTTTTTTTTTGTAGAATTCATTATTGTATCTGACTGTTTTTTTAAAAATATTTTTACAGAACATTTTCTTATCTAACGTGCGTGGAATGTTTAAAGAAAATTTTAATAAGTTGCCAGAGGCGTAAATAATTATTTCTTTACTACCCACAAGGGGCTAAACACAGAGGGGACAAACAAGGACAGATATCGGACCCACTGCGTAACTGGTACTTAATTTATCGACCCCGAAAGGACGAAAGGCAAAGTCGACCTCGGCGGAGTTTGAACTCAGAACGTAACGGCAGATGAAATACGGCTACGCATTTCGCCCGGCGTGCTAACGTTTCTGCCAGCTCGCCGCCTTGTCAGAGGCGTAAATAATTTAACGGCTACAAAATCGTTCCTAAGAATAAGACTCCTAGCGAAGTCTTATTCTTTTACTTGTATGGTGGAGATCGTCGTTGTCGTCGCCATTGTTGTCATCGTTTTCGTCATTGTTGTAGTTCAACTCAAGCTCTGCTCTGATAAGTATACCTACGATCAAATGCATTTCCACCAGATATGACTGGTACTAGAGTTACCAATACCATATCAATGAAAAATTAAGTACGCAATGGCAGTATTTGAACTTATGTGACTAAACAATAGTTACAACTTAAATTTTTTTTATATATTGGTGAAAATAAATAATAAAGCCACAAAATTTGAGGTTTGTCTATCGTTGATTAAGTCAGGTCTCATTACATGAGCAATATATGAATTCTCTATACGATTCCCTAAAAATATGACACTCGAAGACGATTATATTGATCTCAGTATCAGCCACCCTGCATCCATAGAGGTGGTGTCTAATGTTATGCAATAGGCGCAGTGGTAAGTAGCTTGTTTACCGACCACATGGTTCCGGGTTCAGTCCCACTGCGTAGCACCTTGGGCAAGTGTCTTCTACTATAGCCTCGGGCCGACCAAAGCCTTGTGAGTGGATTTGGTCGACGGAAACTGAAAGAAGCCGTCGTATATATATATATATATATGAATGTATGTATGTTTGTGTGTCTGTTTATGTCCCCGTTACTTAGCGGTTCGGCAAAAGAGACCGATAGAATAAGTACTGGGCTTACAAAGAATAAGTCCCGGGGTCGAGTTGCTCAATTAAAGGCGGTGCTCCAGCATGGCCGCAGTCAAATGACTGAAACAAGTAAAAGAGAGTAAAAGAGAGAATCAGCTGATGAAAGATGCAATATGACTCAAGCTCTCGATTCAAATCCATAATAATGGCGACTCAGAGTAATGGGAATCCGCGAATGCAGTGAAAAGAAATTTGAGTGGTGGTCATTTAGGCGCGGCTTTAGTTTTGTTTGATTAAGAAGTTCACTTTGTAACCATTTATTCCTGTTCAGTCACACTGTGTGACACATTGAGCGAGGGTTTTCTACAATAATTTTGAGTTGACTAATGCCAAATGAGTGAAACTGGTAGGCGGAAACTACAAGGAAGCTCGTTCTGTGTGTATATGAAAATATTTATATACACATGTGTATTCTCCCCGTCAGTGTTTAACCTTTTGGCATTTAAACCAGCCATATCTCACCCAAATATTCTATCTGTTATATGTTCAGATTAGCCAGATCTATCCTCCCTCACTATTCCACAATATCATTTTAAGAATAAAAAGTTACATTATCGAAATCTCAAAGCTACAAGATAACGCATGCTTAATTCAAACCAATGTGAATAAATAAGTATTATATTTGACAGATAATCTGAATGCTAAGGGTTGACTCTATGCCTTGTAACACAATGGCTCAGTATAAGATAAATGATGAAATATGTGCCAGTTCAGACAGGTTTACAAACTACTAATTGTATTGCCCTTGCTAATGAATACACACATTCCTATCAACAGCAAAAAAATATTGGTGGAACATTCTTATCAAAACTTTCGCCAAGTGTATGAAAAAAAGGCCTAATATCGTTTTGGGGGAGACAAAACGAAGAATTATATGCAGTCATCGAGATCAGTTGGTTTGCAAGTTTACTCTTTTACTTGTTTCAGTCATGTGACTGTGGCCATGCTGGAGCACCGCCTTTAGTCGAGCAAATCGACCCCAGAACATTCTTTGGAAGCCTGATACTTATTCTGTCGGTTTCTTTTGCCGAACCGCAAAGTTATGGGGACGTAAACACACCAGCATCGGTTGTCAAGCGATGTTGGGGGGGGGACAAACACAGACACACAAACATAAACAATCACATACATACATATATACATACATATATATATATATATATATTATATATATATATGAATGTATGTATGTTGTGTGTCTGTTTATGTCCCCGTTACTTAGCGGTTCGGCAAAAGAGACCGATAGAATAAGTACTGGGCTTACAAAGAATAAGTCCCGGGGTCGAGTTGCTCAATTAAAGGCGGTGCTCCAGCATGGCCGCAGTCAAATGACTGAAACAAGTAAAAGAGAGTAAAAGAGAGAATCAGCTGATGAAAGACGCAATATGACTCAAGCTCTCGATTCAAATCCATAATAATGGCGACTCAGAGTAATGGGAATCCGCGAATGCAGTGAAAAGAAATTTGAGTGGTGGTCATTTAGGCGCGGCTTTAGTTTTGTTTGATTAAGAAGTTCACTTTGTAACCATCTATTCCTGTTCGGTCACACTGTGTGACACATTGAGCGAGGGTTTTCTACAATAATTTTGAGTTGACTAATGCCAAATGAGTGAAACTGGTAGGCGGAAACTACAAGGAAGCTCGTTCTGTGTGTATATGAAAATATTTATATACACATGTGTATTCTCCCCGTCAGTGTTTAACCTTTTGGCATTTAAACCAGCCATATCTCACCCAAATATTCTATCTGTTATATGTTCAGATTAGCCAGATCTATCCTCCCTCACTATTCCACAATATCATTTTAAGAATAAAAAGTTACATTATCGAAATCTCAAAGCTACAAGATAACGCATGCTTAATTCAAACCAATGTGAATAAATAAGTATTATATTTGACAGATAATCTGAATGCTAAAGGGTTGACTCTATGCCTTGTAACACAATGGCTCAGTATAAGATAAATGATGAAATATGTGCCAGTTCAGACAGGTTTACAAACTACTAATTGTATTGCCCTTGCTAATGAATACACACATTCCTATCAACAGCAAAAAAATATTGGTGGAACATTCTTATCAAAACTTTCGCCAAGTGTATGAAAAAAAGGCCTAATATCGTTTTGGGGGAGACAAAACGAAGAATTATATGCAGTCATCGAGATCAGTTGGTTTGCAAGTTTACTCTTTTACTTGTTTCAGTCATGTGACTGTGGCCATGCTGGAGCACCGCCTTTAGTCGAGCAAATCGACCCCAGAACATTCTTTGGAAGCCTGATACTTATTCTGTCGGTTTCTTTTGCCGAACCGCAAAGTTATGGGGACGTAAACACACCAGCATCGGTTGTCAAGCGATGTTGGGGGGGGGACAAACACAGACACACAAACATAAACAATCACATACATACATATATACATACATATATATATATATATATATATATATATATATATATACGACGGGCTTCTTTCCGTTTCCGTCTACCAAATCCACTCATAAGGCTTTGGTCGGCCCGAGGCTATAGCAGAAGACACTTGCCCAAGGTGCCACGCAGTGGGACTGAACCCGGAACCATGTGGTTGGTAAACAAGCTACTTACCACACAGCCACTCCTACGCCTATGAAAATTTCTTTTTTAAAAATCGCTGGAAAAAGAGAATATCTATGGACAACTGCGTCAAAAACTTCCATTTCTCTACGCAGATTATATAAATTGACATGACCTTGTTACTAGATGTCTAAGTGACAATCTCGAAAAGCTAGGATATTCAGACAAAGAAAACAACCAGCTAATGCACTTTGCAGATACCATCTCTAAGCGAAATGTGTGTGCGAGTGTGTAGAAAACTTTCCTATGTTTAATGTGTAACACTTATTCACTTATTGTTTTCGCCATCCAAATTCCAGCGATGATTCTTTTACTTTTAATGCAACTCGTTTCTTATAGAAAGAATTCAAGCAATTGAAAAAGAAACGTACACGCATACACACATACGTACGTACATAAACATATGAACTTTCATATATGGATTTACATAAACATACAAAACAAACATGTAAAAAAGGGTTAGTTAGTTAGTTAGTTAGTTAATTTTGGCTCAAAAAGCAAAAAGCATGGCCATGTAAGGGGACATGGAGTTATGTACAGGGTGGTGTTCATATAAAGAATTCAGGCCACTTGTGGTCAAGGGAGACTTTGAACCGAGCGGTCGTCGGCATCTTCTCAAAGGCATTTTGTATTGTACGAGTGTTGTATATGCTTTCGTTTGTGTGTATGTAGGTGTCCTTCTTTTAAATGTAGTACAAAAAATTCCTACAAAACATTTTCTGGAAAAGAACTGAATAATTTTTAGAATTAATATTTTTTATATTTTCGCCAAAGAAATTCAAAGAAAATTCGTACATTTGTGTCATTCACTTCTTCATCTACACGTTGTTTATTTTAGTTTATTTATTTTTGTTTGTGGTGTTTAACTTTGGAAGTAACGAGAAATTGTAATCACACGCCTGCAGGATGCATGCGTGCATAGATATGAATAAATATGCATGCATGCACAGATGGGAAATATGACTGGAGAACCATATAAACACATTTACCATTATTGAGAGAAATCAGGTCAAGCATATGCATATGCAGTTATTTTGAATAAAAGAAACAAACCGGCGCATGTGCAGGGATTTTAAAAACAAAGTTCAATGTGAGAACGCAGACGAACAGGAAACAACACCCAAGAGACTTGG
>NC_042999.1:160243574-160246074 GCF_006345805.1 Octopus sinensis | reverse complement strand
AGTAACTTGCTTACCAACTACATGGTTCTGGGTTCAGTCCCACTGGGTGGCACTTTGAGCAAGTGTCTTCTACTATAGCCTCGGGTCGACCAAATCCTTGTGAGTGGATTTAGTAGACGGAAACTGAAAGAAGCACGTCGTATGTATATATATATATATATATATATATATATGCATATGGGTGTATATGTCTGTGTGTGTCCCCAACATCGCTTGACAACCTATGCTGGTGTGTTTACGTCCCCGTCACTTAGTGGTTCAGCAAAAGTGACCGATAGAATAAGTACTAGGCTTACAAAGAATAAGTCCTGGGTTCGATTTGCTCTGCTAAAGGCGGTGCTCCAGCATGGCCACAGTCAAATGACTGAAACAAGTAAAAGAGTAAAAAGGGTAAGATATATAAATAATTCTAGTAACCATCCCTCGCAAATAAAAAAATGCCCTACTACTAAATATAAGTAAAACGATTTCAAACCTCTCCTCTAATGAAAAGATATTTAATAAACATAAAGAAAAATACAATGTAGCATTAAAAAAATGCAGGATATGAAAGTAAAGTTAAATACCTCCCCAATAATATTAACTATAATAGCTAGGATAGAGTAACTACCTCCAACCCACAAAATTTAGACAAATATAACACTTCCATGATAAATATAAAAATAATAACAATAATAATAATAAGAAGAAGAAATATTAAAAATATGATAAGGCAACCCATACAAAATAATAATAGTAATAATAGACAGAATAGCAACAATAAAAACAGCAACAATAAAAACAGCAACAACAATAATAATAACAATACTAAAATCATTAGTAATAATAGAAAAAATTATAGCATAAATAGTATTATTAAATATAAAAATAATAATAATAATAACAGAGAATTTACGCATAATATAAGTAACCTTAATAAGGGAAATAGCAAAATAGATACTTTATGGCTAATAATCCCTTTCGCTATGCAAATCAAAAATAACATAGTAAAAACGATTTTTAGTTTAATTAACCAACATTTTACAAAAGGAAAAAACAAATATTGGGAGATAATTAATAACAAAAAAATAAGAATAGGATATAGTCTAACACATAACCTAGCTGCCATCATCTCTTCAATTAACAATGATAAAAACTGGACATCTATCTAAGTAGAAAAAATAATAGAAGTAATGCAAACATAAATAATTCACAATATAATAATAATAATAATAATAATAATAATAAGATAATAATAATAATAAATAATAATAATATGATAATGATAATGATAATAATAATAATAATAATAATAATAATAATAATAATAATAATAATAATATAATAATGAATAATAATAATATGATAATAATAATGATAATAATAATGATAATAATAATAACAACAATGGATAACAACAGAAAAAAGATGGTATAGGCACACACCAGAAAAGGTCACAGAAAACGAGAAAGCAACCATACTCTGGGATATGCCGATACCCACATAGAGAAATTAAGGCCACAGACCAGATATAGTTGTCAGAGATCATGAAAAAAAAAATGCTTTCTAATTGATGTATCAATACCGGCTGATGACAACGTGTCTCTAAAAGAAATGGAAAAACTCTCAAAATACAAAGACCTGGAAATAGAGATAACCAGAATGTGGAATCTGAAAACAGAAACAATCCCTATCATGATAGGTGCATTAGGCATGATAAGAAAATATTCAGACAAATACATAACAAAAACACCAGGACTTACAAACACATATAACATACAGAAAATTGCACTACTAGGCACTGCACACATCCTACGCAGAACACTTTCCATACAATAACCATCAGAGCATCACAACAAATCACAGCACATACCCAAGGCACACAGAGCTGCGCTCGGTAGTGAAGTGAAAGCACGCTATAAAAATAAAACTACTGAATAATAATAATAAGAAGAATAGTAATAATAATAATAATAATAATAATAATAACAATAATAATAATAATAACAACAACAAAAACAACAGCAACAATGGAAGTGTAAATAAAAATATTAATAATGCTAACATTAATGATCACGATAATATAAGAAATAATAACATTATTAGGACCAACAATAGCCACAGAACTAATAATATAATGAGTGTCAACCCCAATAATATAAACCCTACACAACCGCACAGAACATGTAATTGCAGAATAATTTAAAATTGTGTATTTAATAATAATTGCATTAGGAAGGAGGTAGTATATCAATGTATAGTAAGTACACAATTTGACAGCAAGGTATATGTGAGTGCGACAAAAAACAATATGAAACAGAGACTTAATTATCATAAATATACATTTAGAAACAGAAATAGGAGAAATTCTACAGGGTTAAGTAGCTACATATGGGAACTTAAGGATGGGAGAATTAACTATAATTTAAATTGGAAAATATAAACATCAGCACCTGCATATAATACTAAAAATAGAAAATGTTTGTTATGTATTAATGAAATTTTCTTTCTATTTGGGACT
>NC_042999.1:160221074-160238574 GCF_006345805.1 Octopus sinensis | reverse complement strand
TACTTTAACTATGCACACTATTTAACTGTGTGCGCCAACATGAGTGAACGTACAAATTTGCGTACACGTGAAAATGAGTGTGAAGAGGCGGCGAGTGCATTTTACTTTAAAATGTATGTATAGATTTGTATAGGCGAGCACAAACATGTTTTGTATAATGCATGCATGTATGCATAAATGTACACAAGTACAGGCAAATATACACATGCAAAGACACAGGCATAGATATACATCACAGCTCTTTCTCTATTTTCTTTACACACACATACGCTAATATAACATACATACATACATACATACATACATACATACACATACATACATACATACACACATGTATACATACATACAATGCATATGTCAATTTGTCCCAACCATTAAAAGAATATGTGTGTGTGTGTGTGTGTGTGTGTGTGTGTGTGTGTGTACATATGCATATGTTTTGTGTCCGAATGCGTTCATGTGGGTGTGGAGTGCATGTGTACATGTGTATATAATGTATATAATCATTGGTGGATGATTCTTGTATCTTTTGATTGACATTAAGAAGAATGTATTTAAAATTGAATCACAAATTTTGAGTATATTTCGCTACATTTACTGTAATTGCTCTTCAGTCGAAGGAATGTTGTCAGGGTATACAACCAATGACTCTGCAATGTTTTCTGTCAAATACACATTTTCAGTATCACTAGTGCCACTTCCGAGAATTTGCAATTTGATATGTCATAGTTAAGAATTTTCTCTTATGCCACTCCATAGAATTAGTAATTTAAGATATCAGATTCATCTACTACCTTTCATACGAGGCTTGAAAATTCAGAAAATCTGACCAAGATATTCTCATCGAATATGACTAAGTGAAGTTTAGTTTTCAAGTTTATCTTGCAGTCCACACACTTCATCCATCGGTGTTTGCATCGTTTGTATCCCACTGGTGAAGATATCATTCTGTTGGTCAAAAAAATTCATTAACAGTAGATATGACGTCATCATCACTGCGATACTGCTTCCCACCCAAGTGTTTTTTCATGTTGGGGAACAGATGGTAGTCTGATGGAGCCAAATCAAGGAAAGCCTTTCGTAACTGCCTCAACAAGTTGACATAGGACTCTCCATTGATGGCGTAGCCCTCCTGATGATAGTCAATAAACACAATGCCTTTTGCATCCCAAAAAACTGAGACTACAAATAAAAATCCTTGACCTTCTTTGGAGCAGGTGAGGAGGAGTATTTCCACTGCATGGATTGATTTTTGTATCTGGCTCTAAGTGATGAACCCAACGCTCATCTTGGATTAGGAAACGCTCAAGAAAACCTGCTGCATTTGCTTCAAACAATGTCAGATTTCCCCGTGATGTGATTCGTCTAGTTCGCTTTTTATCAGATGTCAGAAGACGTGGCTCCCACTGAGCAGAAACGTTCGTCATGCCAAGTTCATTGTGCAAAACATTCTCAATCTCTCATAGAATATACTAATAGAATAAGCTGTTTAATTTATAATCAATCACCTGTCATCCATCACTATGTGGTTAACACGATCAATATTTTCCTCGGTGGTAACAGTTGCAGTACACCCTGACCTTGGATCACCTTCAAAACTTTCCTTTCTTCTCCTAAATTCAGTTGCACACTTTTGCACAGTTGATAAAGCTGGATCATCATTTCCTAATGTAGCAACCATGTCAGCATAAATGTCCTTGGAGGCTAAACCCTTTTGCTGCAGGTACTTCATAACATCACGATGTCAAATGTTGTCCATTTTCAAGAGAAGCCACAACCAGTTACTTTTGAAGTCTGCTTTGAATTGCCAGATGTCAGTTTACCTGGAAAGAAACAATGCAGTTTATTAATAAAAAGAGTTGAACTTAATGCATACAATATTTCACAGCGCTAGTAGCTTACCTTCAAAGTCAGCCTATTAACTTTCCAGCCCACCCTCGTAGATTTTCTATTCTATAATTATATTAGCCTAATGGTGATGATACGTGTTCGAGAGTTAAACTTTAAACAATTGTAACTATGGGATACAATTGAAGACATAAGCAAAATCTGAAGCATTCTGAAACAGGTTCGAATGTTGCGCCTTGAACAGTGAAGTCGAAGACAATATCGAAATATTTAACATATTGAAACTAGGTTATGAAGATCTATAAATATACGTTTAAAATAGAAATCAGACATATTTATAAAAGTAAGGATTTTTTCTAAAGTCCTCTTTAGTAATAAATTATTCTGCTTAGAATTTAACCACATACCATAAAAAGTCTAAATATGTGTTGTTTCTGTTGATTATGGCATTGAGTTGAACTAAGGAAATTATTTTATCTTAACGAGGTGAAAGTTAAGAGCTAAAATACAACACAGTCTTCGCTCAACAACAGCAGTTATGATAAAGTGATACAGGATATACTATTTTCCTTTTTTAGTACTTTAAGTCAAAGTGACAAATAAGAGACCCCACCCAAAAAGAAAATATCACTTAAATCTTTTACCGGGAAACTAAAATAGAGCTTGAGTTGCACCCAGATAACTCTTCTTTCTTCGCTGTAGCCTTGGGCAAGTTTAAGAAGTTTAAAACCATATCAGTTTGTATAACATGGCAATTTTCCTGCCCCGTTTTCAATCCTCGCGGGACCACTACCACCGAGAAGATCTCCTCTCCACCATGAAAAATAATGTGTAAAGCTGTAAGACAAAAAGTAAAAGTAGAACCCTTTGCGGTATTCATTTCTGTTCTACATTCCAAGATCAAATGCCGTTGGAGTCGGTTTCATATTTGTGCCATTGATGCCACTTCGTAATTTCATCTCCGCTGGCGTCGATAAATTGCCTATCAGCTATGTAACAGCGTAGAGTCACTTCTCTATACACCCACAACAACTGTGCCTGTGCAGCAGCTTAGATCAAGATGCTAGATGCTACCTCCCAGCAAAGACCGCTGAAAACCAGTTTTCTAACTCAGTAAAAATCTTCTTTTTTTTTGCAAAAGCAGGAGCATTTCGCTATTCGTTGTCTTCCTCTTTACATTTAATCAAGAGAAATTTTGTATTTTTAGGATCAAATAGCAACTGGCTCTGTTAAAACATTACGAAAATCAAGTTTCAACTTGGTAAATTGAAACGTAAATCTATGGTATGTTTGACAACAGGTGTGTGTTTAACCAAGCAGATGGGAAACCGTCAGCAAATTGATTATAGTTGCCAGTCTACAATATTTGATAGTTAATCTAAAAACAAAAAAGTTCTGAACTTTTGTTGAACTTTTGTTTAAAAAGAATGCTCTTTTTAAAAATAGCTTCATGTTCCCACTATTATATGTTCAATTGCGTTTGATCTATTCAATACTTACGCTGAATTTGTGAAGAAAATTTAATAGATTATGTTAAGAAGTAGGTTGATGATGATGATGATCAGGAGGAGGAGGAGGCTATTCATATTTCCATCGTGACGAATTTAAATACAAAATGGTGAAACAGCACTATTATAAAACAAACCTTCTCTCCTGATTTGTTTCATGCTCATCGAAGCTGTACTACTGTAATCGATCCAGTACTTAACTTATTTTATCAAATACCCCAAAGATAAAAGACCAACCCTAGCTCGGAAGTGTGTGTGGACACTCTTTAATAACTCCAGCGAGTCCTTAATCTGTATTATTTATGAAGTTTTAAATCTTAATTGTGATTTCTTTTCCTATACCAAGTTCATCATTTTCCCTACTTTCTATAAAAATTTCCCCCAAGACGAAGATCATTTTCTTCATTTTTACTGTATGTATAAGTAAATGTATATAGTAATCCCTCGACTATCGCGGGTGATACGTTCCAAAACAAACCGCGATAGGTGAGAATCGCGAAGTAGAAACAATACTGTGTATATATTTTTTATTATTTTTATATATTTAAGCTTTTATAAACTCTCCCCCACACTCTTAGGAGTACCCGTAACTTTTCTTTTTCTTTTTCTTTTTCTTTTTTCTGCGGGTGAGGAACATAGCGATAGACAGTTGCTGGACCTGCTTTTTCTTCTGTGTAAGAAAGAAAGCCTTAAATGGTGCAGAACATTTGGTGACATCGTAGGGCTTGAAATGGATCTTTTCGGTTTGAACGGCAGTTTTTAACATAATTTCTAGGTAACTAAAAGAAATTTAAACTTCGTATACTGGTAGAATGTGTTTATAAAACATCTTTTTCTCTTGGCTTTATTGAGAAAATTCTATGGTTTGTAAGATATTTGCTGGGTTTTTTTTCTTCAATTTCTGCAATTTCAACCAATCAATGACGTCTATTGAAGTAAAAAAAACATTCTGTGCTGTATGAATATGTCCCTCGTTTAAGAAATAGATTGGGTTTATTTACATTTGTGAAGAAAAAAAGATACCCTTCCCCCACCCCAAATCTAACCCTAACCCTAACTAACCCCAACCCTAAAACACATTGAAATGCAATAGATCGATACTAGGGTCATAATTATGGGTGACAATTTCATATGACACTGCTAGAAAAAACTGCCGTTCAAACCGAAAAGATCCCTTGAAATAAATGCACAATTTTACACACAAATGCAAAATAACACTACACACTCGCCTCCTGAGTTTCGTTTTCCATACAGTATGTGCAATTCTTTGCTTACTCATCTACGGTACACTACCTATTTTCTTTTAATATATTTTAATTAATATATTTTAATTAATGTGTTATACAGTGCAGAACTGTACTATATTTTCATTTATTAATTTATTTATTTTTAGGCGTGAAAATGCTTATTTTATCACAGAAATAACTAAGATCTAAAAAAATATAAATATCTACCAACTGCAGTAACCCACGATATACTGAAGAGTCCGCGATATAAATTTACATATATTAGCCAGAAAAATCCGCGATGTACTGAGGGCGCGATAGGGGAACAGCAATATGGCGAGTGATTACTGTATGAACATATTTGATCTTATCGCGTCCTTTACTTTCAGTCACGACCCAACTTCATGAAAACATACAATCAGAAAAGTATACTCTCACGATTTTTTGTGGGTCTCTTACACCAGTTGTTTTCAGCCTCTTGTAGCTTAGCGTCCTCTTTCACCAAGATAATAATAATAATAATAATAATAATAATAATAATAATAATAATAATAATAATAATAATAATAATAATAACAACAACAACAACAACAACAACAACAATAATAATAATAATAATAATAATAATAATAATAATAATAATAATAATAAGAGGCATATGGGGTATTTGTTAGTGATAGTACTTCTGTTCACCAGTTGTCGCATGCGAAGAGCATGGATGATGATCACTAGTTCACAATAAAAGCTTATGACTCCAAGTTGCCGGTTGTGCACACCGGCGGTCATGCCCCGGGACCTCCTCTCGACAGTTGTGCTAAACTAAGTGAGGGACAACGGCAGTTAGACTGCTGTGGTGGCTAAAGGGATACCTTCCCTTAAGTGCATGAAGTCTGAGACGACGAAGAGGGCGGATGACCCATAGAGTAAGATGAACAACGGCTTTGAAGGCGGAACCAGCAATGAGTGTGATACGCATAGGGCCCATTCGAGTACTCAAGGAGTATGTGGCCAATCACCATGAATATACCCAGTAGTTAACCAATAAAAACAACCCATACCGCATCGCTCGACTCGCGGGTCAACATGTTGCGCACCCCCTAGTGAGGAGTCAGGTTGGGAGCGAAAAGTTGGTTACTGATTCGAACCCTACCCACTCCCGTGCAACTGTGGGCAACTTAACCGAGGTAAACCTCATCCTGAGCCCCACCGATGCAAGCCATATTACATGCAAAACCCTAGAACTAAATGGAATCGAGAAGAGTATAAACTAGTCACACCATCAGAAGATAACACGACAAAAAGGACTTATCAATTACGGAGACAGCAAAATCCAACTTCAAGGTTAAATATGGATCCCAACAAGTTAGGGAATGTCCGAAGAGATATCATTAAAAACAGGAGACTCACAGACACTGAGCTGGAAGAAATAAAAGAAAAAGTCAACAGATCTCACCGTATAACACCAAATACAAATGAAATAAAAATAAGGACTACAGAAAACCAAGAAGAAGGAGTATTTTAGGAGCCCTCTTTGGGTAATGAGATAGAAGAACCTGTAAAACAACCAACTGCACGAAACAGTGACATGGGTAGAGAGAAATATTTGGAACTAAAAGAAGAAATACAGAGAAAATGGGAACAGATAAAAGCTCAAGACACCACAGACAGAGAGCCCCTACCAAAAGTCAGTATGGATGAGAACTTGTAGGAGTTGATAAAAAATTGGCAATAATGTAATAGATGAGATAAAATCAACAACAATAGAACCACTAAATATAACATCGCTAAACCAACTGGCCTATGCTACAGCTACAGCTGAAGCAAAAGGCATAAAACTAAGAGAGAAAACTGCTCAACAGAAGACAACCAAAATGGAAAAAAAGCTTAGAAAAGGATATACAACGCATGAGAGGTGACCTATCAATACTGACCGAAATAAGTAGCAGAAACCAGGTCAACCAAAGAAAAGCCAAGAAAATATGCAAAAAGCATGGGATCAAACAAAAAATGAAAAACCTGAAGCAAAAGAAAACCTAAAGCAAAAATTCCAAGCAAAGGCACAACGACTGTCACGATATATAAAGAGAAGCAAACAATTTAGACAAAACAAATTATTTAAAGAAGATGGAAAGAAATTTTACAGGGAACTCGGTAAGCAACAAATAAATGTTGAGCAATCGCCAAAGAAAGAGGATATGGAAAATTTCTGGAGTACGATATGGGGAAAATGAAAAACAACATAATGAAGATGTAGAATAAATTAAGGAACAAGAAAACTCCTGGAAAATAAAGAAGAAAACAAAAAGAAATAATGGGAAGATATTAAAAAGGAGGAGGTAACCCTGGCCCTGAAAAAAAGGCCAGCAATTGGAAGTCACCGGGAATAGATCGAGTACCAAGCTTCTGGATCAAGCGGCTAGTCGATATACATGGAGATATGTCATCAGCATACAATGAAGTCATGAAAAACCCAGAAAATAGCCCAGACTGGATGACACAAGGAGTGACGTACCTAATACCAAATACAAATGACACAGAAAACCCAAAGAACTATTGACCAATCACCTGTCTACCAACAATGTATAAAGTAGTAACACCTGTAATCACTGAAAGAACATACATATTCCTAGAAGAAAACAACCTACGACCACCAGAACAAAAAGGTTGTCGAAGAGGGAGCTACGGATGCAAGGACCAATTGCTGATAAACACAATGATCCTTGAAGACTGCAAAACCAGGGAAACGGATCGACTGTAATAAGGCGTTCGATAGTGTACCTCACGCTTGGATTCTGAAAGTGATGGAAGTATACAAAGTATCCCCAACTCTCATCAAGTTTATGAAACACAGCATGAATACACGGGAAACTACGTTGACGCTGAACCATTCCAGTGGATCAATAACAAGCAGACCAATCAAATTCAAAAGTGGTATCTTCCAAGGGGACTCGGTGTCACCCTTAATATTCTGCTTGGTACTGGTACCATTAAGTACCATGCTCAACAAAACCGGGTATGGATATGAGATCGAGAAGAAAAAAGGAAGTCATCTGTTCTGCATGGATGATCTAAAAATGTACTCAAAAAATGACGAACAACAAGGTCTACTTGCTACGGTTGAAAAGTTCAGTGATGATATCAGGATGCAGTTTGGACTGGAAAAATGCGCGAAAGCCACTTTAATAAGAGGCAAACTGGCATATTCTATGGATATCCACGTAGATACAGGAGCAAGAATCCGAGCACTGGGCCAGGAAGAAGCATATAAATACCTTGGCATATACTAAAGTAACGGCATAAAACATTCAGCAATGAAAGAGAAGATTAGAAAAGAGTACTACAAGAGAGTACGGTTAGTAACAAAGACTGAACTCAACGCTGAAAACAAAATAGAAGCCATTAACACTCTTGCAGTACTAATCGTAGCTTACAGTTTCAACATAATCAACGGGCAAATGAGCGAAATAAAGAAGTTAGACTCCAAGCCCAGAAAACTACTAACCATGGCTCGAATGAACCGCCCCAAAGCGGACGTGAATAGGTTATATTTACCGAGAAGCATGGGAAGAAGAGGACTAACATCTTAACTGGATGCACAGCGCTTGCAAAAAAAAAAACGAATATATTCCTAGACACGATAGAGTAGCACAATATATCCATTGGAAAATATGTAACACTAACCCTAACAGCTTCCGGCTTCAGAAAGATAGTACTAACATAAACCTGAAACTGTGACCGGAAAAGATGATGTAACTGTACTATGGGACATGCCAATCAATAACAATAAAGAAATCAAGGCAAACAGCCCGGACATAATCATCAAAGATGGGAGGAATAAGAAATGCTTAATGATAGATGTGACAGTACCATCAGAGAGAAATGTGTCCATTAAAGAAGTTGAGAAGTTATTTAAGTACAAAGACCTAGAAATAGAAGTGACCAAGACGTGGGGAATGAAAAGCAGCACAGCACCAGTGGTGATTGGAGCGATAGGGCTAATAAAAAAGGGCCTTGATAAGCAGCTCAACATACTCCCTTGCAGTGTTAACGTGGGAGAACTTCAGAAAATAGTGTTGCTAGGTTCCGCATACATTTTACGCCGTGTACTTTCCATGAGATGAGGACCTGCTGTGACCCTATGGTCAAGGGATAATGTGGACGAAGAGGAAGTGAGAGAGGGGAGGGGGAGGAAGAGGACGAGGAGGACGACGACGACGGGGGCGGCGGTGGCGACGACGACAATAACACAGTTTTATTTGAAGACAAAAAAAAACAATTCAAGGAATATTTAGACCGTGGAAAGTAGGTATTTAATAATTATCTGTTTTATCGTTAAAATGCTTTAGATTATACGCCTCTAGATTTAACCGTTTTAGATTATACGCCTCTAGATTTTAACTAAGTGTAAGTTGGTTGCGAAAAATAGGGCTTTATTTAATTACTCTTTTACTCTTTTACTTGTTTCAGTCATTTGACTGCGGCCATGCTGGAGCACCGCCTTTAATCGAGCAACTCGACCCCGGGACTTATTCTTTTGTAAGCCCAGTACTTATTCTATCGGTCTCTTATGCCGAACCGCTAAGTAACGGGGACAAAATCGGTTGTCAAGCAATGCCAGGGGGACAAACACAGACATACAAACACAAACACGCATATATATATATACATATATACGACGGGCTTCTTTCAGTTTCCGTCTGCCAAATCCACTCACAAGGCTTTGGTCGGCCCGAGGCTATAGTAGAAGACACTTGCCCAAGGTGCCACGCAGTGGGACTGAACCCGGAACCATGTGATTGGTTAGCAAGCTACTTACCACACAGCCACTCATTAAACCAAATTATATATAACGTTAAATTTTGGCACAGTTATCATGACATCTAATGAATGTTTGGCATGGCTTCTTCTTAACTTATCATTTACTATATATGATAATAAAATTAGAAGCGTGGCATTGCGACCAGGTTAAATGTATCAACTGCTGATTCTCTATTTAGAAATAAAATCACTCGTGTGTAATAGTCACCTAGTTAGTATGTGCTCTCTTAATTGTTGCAGTAGGAACAAACTCATAATCAGAAAATGAAAACATAGTCAACGAGATAACTGTTGGGATCTTTTCGGTTTGAACGGCAGTTTTTAAAAATAATTTCCACGTAACTAAACACTTTTAAACTTCGTATACTGGTAGAATGTGTTTATAAAACATCTTTTTCTCATGGTTTTATTGAGAAAATTCTATAGTTTGTAAGATATTTGTTGTTTTTTTTCTTCAATTTCTGCAATTTCAACCAATCACAGGCGTCTATTGAGGTAAAAAAACATTCTGTGCCGTATGAATATGTCCCTCGTTTAAGAAACAGATTGGGTTTATTTACATTTGTGAAGAAAAAAGATACCCTTCCCCACACCCCTAACCCTAACCCTAACCCTAACTAACCCTAATCCTAAAATAGATTGAAATGCAATAGATCGATACTAGGGTCATAATCATGGGTGACAATTTCATATGACACCGCTAGAAAAAACTGTCGTTCAAACCGAAAAGATCCAGATAAAATGCTAAGTCGACCATAGAACGATTTGAACTTCTATAGCATTATGTCTGTCGTTCATCCAACTTTCTTATCTTTTAATAATCCTTTCTGCTATTGGCACAAGGCCCGATCGAAATCTGGTGGGGATGAGGGCTAGTCAATTGCATCGACCCTAGTGCTTGACTGATACTTATTTTATCGACCTAAAAAAATATGAAAGAAGTCGACTTCGGCGGCAAATGACTTACATAATGCTTCTGTTACCAAAGCCCTCATACTGGTAAAAATCAGTATGGCACCGATATAAAAAGTTCGCAAAGCTATCAAAGAAGTCGACTTCGGCATTTGAACTCAGAGCATAAAGAAAAACTGCGGATCTTTTCGGTTTAAACGGCAGTTTTTCTAGCGGTGTCATATGAAATTGTCACCCATAATTATGACCCTAGTATTGATCTATTGCATTTCAATTTCTTTTATGGTTAGGGTTAGGGTTAGGGGTGGGGGAAGGGTATCTGTTTTTCACAAATGTAAATAAACCCAATCTGTTTCTTAAACGAGGGACATATTCATACGCACAGAATGTTTTTTACCTCAATAGACGTCATTGATTGGTTGAAATTGCAGAAATTGAAGAAAAAAAAGCAACAAATATCTTACAAACTATAGAATTTTCTCAATAAAGCCAAGAGAAAAAGATGTTTTATAAATACATTCTACCAGTATACGAAGTTTAAAATTTTTTAGTTACCTAGAAATTATGTTAAAAACTGCCGTTCAAACAGAAAAGATCCCCTCAGTTTTCTCATCTTACCTTTCCCGTTTCCTTCTCTCTTCTATTCCTTTTTCTCATCCGCCTCTCTCTCTCTCTCTCTCTCTCTCTCTCTCTCTTTCCCTCTTTCTCTCTCTCCCCACCCCTTCAAAACGTCTTCTCCAAACCACTAAACATTCCCTAACAAAGGTGGCAAACGTTACAGATAATTACTACTGTTCTACACACACTGAAGATTAAGTCAGCTAATCACAAACAAGAACCCTTCAATATAAGTCATTCGTGAGTTTTAATTCTCGAGGCAAAAAACATGGTTCCTTTTCAAACACGATCCGTATCACAATACAATGAGTAAACAAAACCTGTTAGTGTTTCGAGCTCACGCGTGATCTCTGTTGCCTTTATTATATTATCTGTTACATAATATAACATTCAGAATTCTAGACTCTCTTCTGTGCTTTGTAATTGGTTGCTACACGAAAGAAAAGAATAGGCTACGTTACGACCGAAACAATACTTGCATTAGAATAAATTTCAATGAATGTGCGTGTTGACCAATAAGATTTCAGTTTCATTCAAGTATTTGTTTCCTGATGTAAGGTTCATAAGCCGGTAATTATGATTTTACCACCCACCTCGTGCAACCCACGCATCCTTTTCAGAATGTCTTGTATCAACTTAATCTCTCTTCTACTAAAATTACTTCACTCTCTCTTTAAAAGTTAATACATTATCTCACATATCGTTTTAAGTAACTCACGCTATTTTTCTCACATCTGTAGTTATCTACAGTGTCTTCACTTAATTTGTATCCTAATGATCCCTTCCTATTTAAGCCCTTTTGAATAACTGTCCTACAATTACAGTATTCCTTTTCCGAAATGACAAACTGCGGATCTTTTCGGTTTGAACGGCAGTTTTTAACATAATTTCTAGGTAACTGAAAAATGTTAAACTTCGTATACTGGTAGAATGTGTTTATAAAACATCTTTTTCTCTTGACTTTATTGAGAAAATTCTATAGTTTGTAAGATATTTGTTTTTTCTTCAATTTCTGCAATTTCAACCAATCACTGACGTATTTGAGGTAAAAAAAAAAACATTCTATGCCATATGAATATGTCCCTCGTTTAAGAAACAGATTGGGTTTATTTACATCATGTGAAGAAAAAAGATACCCTTCTACCACCCCTAACCCTAACTAACCCTAACTTTAAAATAGATTGAAATGCAATAGATCGATACTAGGGTCATAATTATGGGTGACAATTTCATATGACACCGCTAGAAAAAACTGCTGTTCAAACCGAAAAGATCCCAAACTGCTTTATTCTTTCAGTCTACTAACCTTACCTTACTGCATCTCGTAAATTCCTACAATGTCACATCATACCTCCTAAAGGACATTAGGTGTCTCAAATCATACAACTTTTAACTCCTTTACCCAAACATTTGAGCTAACTTACAACCATCTTTTAAATACATCTACACACTCTCATTCTACGTTTTGAATGCCTCTAAATTCACTCACACTTAAAAAATTAAAAAAAGTAGAGAAATACCTACTAACGAAACTCAGACTTTCAAACCAGCAACCCAACCAAGCTTCCTTGATTACGGAAGTAAACCACAATTCTCGGCAAGGGAACCTCTTTGATAGCTTTGCGAACTTTTTATATCGGTGCCATACTGATTTTTACCAGTATGAGGGCTTTGGTAACAGAAGCATTATGTAAGTCATTTGACAAACAAGTATTAAATACAAACACAATTTCTTTCCACACTTGAAAAAGTCACTTTAATTTTGTCTGAAACTTTTGTTTTTAGAGAGATGAAATGTCAATTCTGCTAGCACTGTAACTATTGAGAAGAGGTTTCAACCGCATTTTGAGTATGGATTATAGAAAGTTCACCTTTATTCCGAGAACGCTTGCCGCTTTTCTGAAATTACAAGAAATTTAAGGGATCTTTTCGGTTTGAACGGCAGTTTTTAACATAATTTCTAGGTAACTAAAAAAAATTTAAACTTCGTATACTGGTAGAATGTGTTTATAAAACATCTTTTTCTCTTGGCTTTATTGAGAAAATTCTATAGTTTGTAAGATATTTGTTGCTTTTTTTCTTCAATTTCTGCAATTTCAACTAATCAATGACGTCTATTGAGGTAAAAAAAAAAGTAATCTGTGCCGTATGAATATGTCCCTCGTTTAAGAAACAGATTGGGTTTATTTACATTTGTGAAGAAAAAAAGATACCCACCCCTAACCCTAACCCTAAAACAGATTGAAATGCAATAGATCGATACTAGGGTCGTAATTATGGGTGACAATTTCATATGACACCGTTAGAAAAACTGCCGTTCAAACCGAAAAGATCCAATTTAAGTGAAATATAATATTTGTCACAAATATGAGATGTTTAAGGTTTCTTATAAGACATTTTGTCTTTAACAAAGTGTCCCCGATGAAAGGTCTTGTCAGATGTTTTAGTCGTCTCTAATTCCTTACAGCAAATAGTTCCGTTTCAAGAACTTCCTGTATTTATTAGTCTCCTTCAAATCTACTGTGTCGCATTTACAAAGACTATATTGATATTTGACGACTGGACGGTAGAATTGGTAGAGTGTCGGATAAAATGTATTGTGGTAAGTGGTTGTGGCCCCCTTGCGTTCCGAATTTAAATCCCATGTTGATTATCATTGATTTTTTCATCCTTTCTAGGTCAATACAAAACTAATTGAGGGGATGAATTAACGAGAAAGCTTTTATGCAGCCGTTACACTTGCTAGAAACAACAGCCAAACTTTACTCATTCTGCACCCTGCCGTCTCTAAAAAACAAAGATACAATGAATTTTGGATATCGAAAAAGACAAGATCATTGTCTGTTCAATCAGAATGTTCTTGGAGCTAAACAACAACAACAACAAAACGTAAGTACTAGAATCAATGGAATCAACCATATATGCCCTAGAACAGTGATGACGCACTTTTCGACATATTTGATATTTTATATATTTTAAAGGCGGCGAGCTGGCAGAAACGTTAAGCACGCCGGGCGAAATGCTTCGCGGTATTTCGTCTGCCGCTACGTTCTGAGTTCAAATTCTGCCGAGGTCGACTTTGCCTTTCATCCTTTCGGGATCGATTAAATAAGTACAAGTTACACACTGAGCTCGATGTAATTGACTTAATCCGTTTGTCTGTCCTTGTTTGTCCTCTCTGTGTTTAGCCCCTTGTGGGTAGTAATGAAATAGGCATTTCGTCTGCCTTTACGTTCTGAGTTCAAATTTCGCCGAGGTCGACTTTGCCTTTCATCCTTTCGGGGTCAATAAATTAAGTACCCGTTGCATACTGGGGTCGATCTATTCGACTGGCTCCCTCCCCAAAAATTTAGGGCTTTGTACCAAGAGTAGAAAAGGATATTTCATGTATTTTAATAATCACATTATTAGAATGTCACTTGCATGAACATTTATATTTTACTTTTTGGCAAATGCCTGCAGATATGCTACCAGTTTTTCGCATTTATTTACAAAATTAAGAGTTTAATAACATGCAGCTTAAAATTTTATAAGCGACTTACGAAACTAGGATAACAAAGCAAAATTTTACAACTTTCTTTAAACTTAATGATATATCTAGTTAAAACAATTCATTGCTTTATGCGAGAGATATAGTTTGTACATACATAGGCAGCATTTGTTTCTCTTACACATTTTTAGTGTTGAGAATAATGTGTCATATGAAGAGGTTGGTGAGAAAATGGTTAGAAGCGCTTTTGCAAGAATTTTAAGAGCACCAAACTTTAAGAAAGTAATGTCAAACTCTCAGAAACTTCACAGTGTGAATACCTATTCACAGTTATTTGTATATGTTCATGTTTAGTTTCTTCTAAATCCGCACTAATTGTAATAAAGTTTTACTTTTAATTAGGATTGGAAGTCGGTCAGCTGAGCAGTTCGATCTCTCAAATGCAATCGCTCAAACGCATCTAATTTCAAATCTGTTAAAACTGCTTCATCTCGATATTTTATAAATGACATTGTTTCCTTTAACCCTCTGAACCGCACAAAACTAGAAAGTCTAGGTTTGAACGGCAGTTTTTAACATAATTTCTAGGTAACTAAAAAATTTTTAACTTCGTATACTGGTAGAATGTGTTTATAAAACATCTTTTTCTCTTGGCTTTATTGAGAAAATTCTATAGTTTGTAAGATATTTGTTGTTTTTTTCTTCAAATTCTGCAATTTCAACCAATCAATGACGTCCATTGAGGTAAAAAACATTCTGTGCCGTATGAATATGTCCCTCGTTTAAGAAACAGATTGGGTTTATTTACATTTGTGAAGAAAAAAAGATACCCTTCCCCCACCCCTAACCCTAACCCTAAAATAGATTGAAATGCAATAGATCGATACTAGGGTCATAATTATGGGTGACAATTTCATATGACACCGCTAGAAAAAAACTGCCGTTCAAACCAAAAAGATCCCAAGAAAGAAACTTCAAAATTTTTAGGGCTTGTTTCTTCAAAAAACTTTCTTCTTCTTCAGAAATTTACACATTTTGCATCCTGTAATCTAAAAAAGAAAAAAAAAAGATACAATGAATAATGTAATTTTGGATATCGAAAAAGACAAGATCATTGTCTGTTCTTTTTTTTTTCTTTTTACTTGTTTCAGTCATTTGACTGCGGCCATGCTTGAACACCGCCTTTAGTCGAACAAATCGATCCCAGGACTTATTCTTTGTAAGCCTAGTACTTATTCTATCGGTGTCTTTTGTCGATCCGGTAAGTTACAGGGTCGTAGACACACCAGCATCGGTTGTGAAGCGATGTTGGGGGGCGGGGACAAACACAGACACACAAACATACACACTCATATATATATGAATATGTATATATATATATATGTGTGTGTGTGTGTGTGTGTGTGTGTTGTGTGTGTGTGTGTGTGTGTGTGTGTCTGTGTGTGTGTGTGTGTGTCTGTGTGTGTGTGTGTGTCTGTGTGTATGTATGTATATATGTATATGTATAGTTAGTTAATCCAAACATGAAAACACAAAGAGAAAACACAACAACGCGAGGACGTGGAACAAATATAGTATTATTGGACGCTCAGGAAGGAAGGGAAGAAGGAATGTTTTATGTTTCGAGAGGAGCTCTTCGTCGGAAACATAGGAGAAGGAAAGATCCAGAGAAGGGAAGACAGAGGAAAAAAATCGCCAACGGTACACACATACATATATATATATATGTGTATGTGTGTATACGACAGTCTTCTTTCAGTTTCCGGCTACCAAATCCACTCACAAAGATAAAAGAAGACAATGCCTAATTTAGTCAGGAAAGGAACTTGCTGGAGTTAATGTTAAACAAGAACATGACAAACAGCCTTCTAGTTCCACTAACATTTCTCAACCAAACAAGAGAAGATCTTCAACGTCATTTGAGATTCCTCAACCAAAGAAAAAAAGATGTTCTTTGTGTAGCCCCCAAAAAGACAGGAAAACGTACTACATATAAGAATTGCAATATCCAACGTTTGCCAAGAACATTCCAATGATGTCTGCGTTCACTGCCATGAAAAGCTGTAATTCTGTATTTTTGCAATTTTTTAAATTTATAATATATTCTGTAAGCCGTATTTTTTTTTTATTAAAATTTGTGAGAAACAGTAATTCTTCATTCGCCTGATGGCATATATAATGTTGCTAAGAAATAGTGGTAGTTTGAATAAAATTTAATTAAAGGAAAAATATTGTGTCCATTGGACCCAGTTGGTAATTAGTGACATGCAGTTTCTCTGGTAGATCAAAGGTTAAGGGTCCTATCAGTCGTAATCGAAACTATTTAGAGGCAAATTCTCTAAATTTATCAGTTCTCAATGAGCAGAATTTCTACGAAAATATTATGGCGGACCTATGATATGCATGTCAACCGTAACAGTCTGCAGAGTTTCAGGTGACATTCAATGAAATTTTTAAAAGAAACTCCTTGCAATATCATGTTATAAAAAGGTCGCTAAATTTGACAAAGAATTTTTAAAAGTTTAACATAGGCGCAGGAGTGGCTGTGTGGTAAGTAGCTTGCTAACCAACCACATGGTTCCGGGTTCAGTCCCACTGCGTGGCATCTTGGGCAAGTGTCTTCTGCTATAGCCCCGGGCCGACCAATGCCTTGTGAGTGGATTTGGTAGACGGAAACTGAAAGAAGCCTGTCGTATATATGTATATATATATATATGTATGTGTGTGTGTGTTTGTGTGTCTGTGTTTGTCCCCCTGGCATTGCTTGACAACCGATGCTGGTGTGTTTACGTCCCCGTCACTTAGCGGTTCGGCAAAAGAGACCGATAGAATAAGTACTGGGCTTACAAAGACTAAGTCTTGGGGTCGATTTGCTCGACTAAAGGCGGTGCTCCAGCATGGCCGCAGTCAAATGACTGAAACAAGTAACAGAGTATATTAACGTTATAAAGTTGATGGTGTAATCAGTCTCCTCGTCAAAACTATTAGACAAGTCAAAAGTATTTACTTGTGTGTTCATGAATTCGATGGTCTATATTAGTACCGATTTTTATAACTCTGCTTGTTGCTAATTCATT
>NC_042999.1:160203574-160216074 GCF_006345805.1 Octopus sinensis | reverse complement strand
GATGAAAGTATCGTAAATGGTGCCTCCTTATTCTAGACTAGCGCTTTTCAAAGAGTGGGTCTCGATCCTTCTGTGGGTCGCGAGATAAATAAAATGGGTCGTGACAAAAGAAAGGAATGAAAAATCGCAAATGGGTGCAAAGTGCAGAATATCCAACGTTTTTCAAACTGTGGGTCCCGACCCTTCAATAGGTCATGACAAAAAAGTTTGAAAAATGATGTTCTAGACAAACTCCAAATATACATCGTATTTTAACGTGTATAAGGAACCATTTAATTTTGGGGGTTTAAAATTTAGAAAAAAGGTTTTGTAAGGGATTATAATACTATCCATGTATAAGAAACTCCCATATTTTTTAACCTAATTTTTGATAAAAAGGTTTTCTTATACACATTAAAATACGGTAGTTTAATGTGTGAAAAAAAGAGAGAAAAACAGATAAGCAAAACTATTGTCAGCCTGTGAATAAACGGACTATACGAGATGTTTAGGGTATTATAAAACATTTTTTTTTTGTCTTTATATACAGCAGGTACGACTCCGATTTTAAAAGATACCCTTCCCCCACCCCTAACCCTAAAACAGATTGAAATGCAATAGATCGATATGAAATTGTCACCCATAATTATGACCCTAGTATCGATCTATTGCATTTCAATCTGTTTTAGGGTTAGGGTTAGGATTAGGGGTGGGGTTAGGGTTTCTTAAACGAGGGACATTTTAAACTTCGTATACTGGAAGAATGTGTTTATAAAACATCTTTTTCTCTTGGCTTTATTGAGAAAATTCTATAGTTTGTAAGATATTTGTTGTTTTTTTCTTCAATTTCTGCAATTTCAACCAATCACTGACGTCTATTGAGGTAAAAAAAAAGCATTCTGTGCCGTATGAATATGTCCTTCGTTTAAAAGACAGATTGGGTTTATTTACATTTGTGAAGAAAAAAATATACCCTTCCCTCTAACCCTAACTAACCCTAACCCTAAAACAGATTGAAATGCAATAGATCCATACTAGGGTCATAATTATGGGTGACAATTTCATATGACACCGCTAGAAAAAACTGCCGTTCAAACCGAAAAGATCCGAACGTTTTCTTTCTTCTATCTTAATGGTGCTTGATGTTAGATTGTTCATAGAAATACTTTATAACAAGTAGTTCAATACCTCTCTATCTCTGAGCTGAGTTCATTTCGTATGTATGTCTATATGCATCTTTGTGTCTGTGTTTGTCCTCCACCACTTGATAGCCGGTGTTAGTAACTTAGCGGTTCAGTAAAAAGAATACGATAGAATAAGTCTCAGGCTTCAAAGAAATAATAAGTACGCGATTCTTTCGGCTAAAAATAAAAGCTATTCAAGGTGGTGTCCTAGCATGGCCGCAGTCGAATGATTGAAACAGGTAAAAATAAAATGTGTGTGGATGTGTGTGGGGTGTGTTTGATAGCGCGTGGCTTGGTAGTTAGGGTATTCGGCTCACAAACATAAGGTCGGGAGTTCGATTCCTAGTGGCGCGATGTGTCCTTAAGCAAGACACTTTATTTCACGTCATACAATTTTATTAAAGCCGAAAAGTACTTCACAAATAGTATTTGCTCTACCTTTTGGTGTTCGAGTGCCATCTTTTCCACCTTGGTTTGCACTGATGTGCTTATGTGTGTGTGCGTGTATCTGTACACCATACACACACATATACATAGACACACACATATATATATATATATATACATGTATATATATATATATACATGTATATATATATATATATATATATATATATATATATACATGTATATATATATATATGTGTGTGTCTATGTATATGTGTGTGTATGTGTGTATATATAATATAATATATATATATATATATATAACACATACATACATACATACATACATACATACATACATACATACATACATACATACATAGGGAAAGTTTACGAAAATAAACAAAAGACGAAGGCAGGTGGTGTACAAACAAACAGATGTATTAGTATATACATACATATACAAATGCGAACTTAAGCTTAGTTTATATATGTTTGTGGCATATTTCAACATCTAAAGGCAAATTCACTGCAGTTGTCATAGAGGGAAAAAATTCTCTCTTATAGCATAAGGTGTGAAAACACCATATCTGCCCTGTGTTGCCTCCTGTCGGATTCCCAGACGCAGCGTTTCTAGCTGTTTAGCCGTTGTTAATGGGAAATACTGAAGAGTGTCAACTCTGAGTAGATTTGGAGCCGTAGCTTTAAATAAAAACAGTCAACAAAATTGAATGAGTTGCGTTATTATGTCAAGAATTTTTCCTAATATAATTAAACACACTAATTTAGCGAATCCCTGAGTTTGGAACTTCTTGATTAAGGGCATCATTTATCATTAAGACAAAAAAGGGTTGAGGAGATAATTCAAATGGCCAGTGGCATGAATTTGAATTACGAAATAGGGTAATGAATGTCGTACATGACGAAGTCTTTATTTGCTTTTAGATTTTTATTTATTAATCAATTTTTGTTTTTGTTTTTTTGTTTTTTCAGTTACTTCATGGACAGAGAAAATAAACAATAAGTACGCATACACACACACGCATACACACACACATACATACACATGCACACACACACACTCACACACACGCACACATACAAACACCTGCTTACGTACGTGGTTTTTCCTCACATTAGACCAGTGGTTTTCAACCAGGGTTCCGCCAGTACAGTCCAGGGGTTCCGCAAGAAGTTACAAAACTGCTAAAATCGGCAGTAATTTTTAATTCTCCTGTGCAGATATGTGTGCATAAGACTATTAAATTATTGCACAGGGGTTCCTCGAGCCAGTGGAATGCTTCCTTGGGGTTCCGCTCCAGCAAAAAGTTTGAAAAGCACCGCATTAGACTATGTGCTCGACTACCTAATATGATCTAAATTGCACTGCGTCACAACTTAACTAAATTTGAGTGACGTAGTTGGCCTTGGTCAGTATCTTACCAATTCGCATCCAACAATAATGATATTGATCTACCACAGTTTAGATATCTAGCCAAGTAGTAACAGCAGCAAATATATGGGATGTTTAAATATCATGCTATCCAATAACTAGATTATTTTATATGTCAAAAGCAAGTATTGAAAAGAGCAGATCAATTTCATAATCTCGGTCAAGACCATTGGGCCAATAAATGCCTATAAACATTTTAGTTTATGGCAGGTTAACCTGCCAAATGAATTCAGGTGGTAAAACTGGCCTATAAATTCTAAATATCTCTGAAAGTCAACTTATATAAACTCCATATCTACAAACAGCTGGACAGCTCGATCAATCTTGTTAGTATTTAGAATTCAGAGAGTAGCATATCAGTAACAGCCCATATATGGAGTAGCTAACACATCAAGTGCATTGAGTAAAGAGGAGTTAATAGCAAGGACAGTTGGTCTATAGAGAGTAAACAGATGCATAACTTTTATAGGTCACCTTTCTGTTTGGATATTGACTTAAATACAGCATTGATGATCGGTTTCTCAGGGCCATCATATTTTATCATTCATCTGGTATCTTTTATTTGTTGCAGTCATTAGACTGCGGCCATGCTGGGGCACCGCCTTGTGGAATTTTAGTCGAACTAATCGACCCCATCACTTATTTTCTTTTTAAGCCTAGCACTTATTCAATTGGGCCCTTTTTCCGAACCGCTAAGTTACGTGCACTTAAACACACCAATACTGAAGGAACACACACACACTTACTCACACGCACATGCACGCACTCACACAAACATATGTGCATATATATATATATATATATATATATATATATATGCGACGGTCTTCCCGTTTCCATCTACGAAATCCACTCACATGGCTTTGGTCGGCCCGAGGTAATAATAGAAGACTTACCGAAGGTGCCACGCAGTGGGACTGAACCCGGAACCATGTGCTTGCGAAGCAAACTTCTTACGACGCATCCACACAAATGCCATGTGGTAGAAGAAGCAAGTAAAAAGAATCGGTCTAAACCAAAACTGATTAACAATTAACCTTCGTACTTCTCGCACAAGCGGCGTGATTTCTATTGGACGCATTGCTCTGGCACCGCTTATCGGGCATCTTCAACTATCGTTCTCTTCTTTAACCAAGAACTTTCCAACGCATTGTTGTTATGATTTAACAAAATTAGATAGATAGATAGATAGATAGATAGATAGATAGATAGATAGATAGATAGATGAAAATTAATTAAGAGTAGCAATCCAGAGGTTTTGAGACTTTTATTTTAGTTGAGGCAGCTATAATTGTCTTAGATCATTGTAATTTTATTATATCATCACTATAAGCTGACCTGCTAACTGCTTTGTTCTCGATTGGAGGAGTCGACTGTAACAGTACTTTGAGCACACCCAGCAAACACTGCTTATCACAGCTGACTAGTTTTCAAAAAGCAGTCGGGGGCATGAAGACAATTTGGAAGTTCGCTGTGCAATAAGATTTTGTGTTAAACTGGATAAATCCGTTACAAAAACTTATGAAATATTCTATACTGCTAATGGATTAACTTGTATGAGCTGAACATGTTTTTCGCTGGCAAGAGATTGAAAGATGATAGAGAGGAGGTGAGAGACAATTAGGGATGTAGGAGGGATAGCTGTATCAGAACATCAGAGCTGATGGAGAAAATTCGCAATTTTCTGGACGAAGCCCGCTGTGTCTCTATAATGAAAATAGGTTTATTGTTAGGAGTTGGTGTGACGAATGTACACAAAATTAATTGTTCATGAAGATATGAACATGGGCAAAAATGTGTGCGAAGTTTGTTCTCAGGATACTCAGTGACGAACAGAAGGACAGACGCGTGATAACAGCAGGGAGATGGCTGAGCTCATTACCTTCAATCCAAGAGTACTAGAGTCCCTGGTGACCTATGACGAAAGCTGGTTCTACTGTTATGACCCAGAGACCAAGAGACAGAGTGGCTAATGGAAGCATCCCGGCTCCTCCATGAAGGCCAAGCAAAGTAAGTCCACCAGAAAGCTCATTGTGATCCCTTTTTTTCGACAGTAAGGGCATCATCTACATGCACTGGATTCCCTCTGGCGGCCAGACGGTCAACAAAGAGTACAACGTGGAGGTTTTGATGAAGTTCAGGAAGATATTTCATCGCAAAAGATCTGAGCTCTTCAACTCTGTGCTGAGAGACATCTATAGCTTACAGAACAATTAGTAACATATTCAACGTTATGACCCAAGTAATATGACGTAGGTTAAAATCTTAAATGTTCTGAAACACATCTAATGTATAGAATGGACAATGTAGAGTAAGATATGTAGACAGAGCAACGACAATGCTGAAAAAGAGGACGAAGAGGAAGATAACAAAAAGGATGGATAATAGGCCGGAGACAGTAATATAAACAGTTCTTGACTATAAAGGAAATTAACACATTCGTTCTAAAAGTACATTTTAAAGCCTTCAGTTTACTGGTTCCGTATATTTGTTAATTATATAAAATATTTATAATAAAATTCACATTGTATTTATAATAAAATTCACATAGGCGCAGGAGTGGCTATGTGGTAAGTAGCTTGTTTACTAACCACATGGTTCCGGGTTCGGTCCCACTGCGTGGCACCTTGGGAAAGTGTCTTCTACTGTAGCCTCGAGCCGACCAAAGCCTTGTGAGTGGATTTGGTAGACGGAAACTGAAAAGAAGCCCGTCGTATATATGTATATATATATATATATATATATATAATATATATATATATATATATATATATATGCGTGTGTGTTTGTCACCCTAGCATTGCTTGACAACCGATGCTGGTGTGTTTATGTCCCCGTTACTTAGCGGTTCGGCAAAAGAGACCGATAGAATAAGTACTGGGCTTACAAAAAGAATAAGTCCTGCGGTCGAGTTGCTCGATTAAAAAGGCGGTGCTCCAGCATGGCCGCAGTCAAATGACTGAAACAAGTAAAAGAGTAAAAGAGTAAAAGAGAGAGAGAGTATTTTCAAAGAGTTGTTTTAGGGTGAAAAAAGCTTCCATATCGAAAGAAGTGATTATGTTGCATTCAGTTCTTTGTTGCGGGAATTAGTTGAACATGATTCAAATTCAAAACTTCAAAGATCAACAATGACTTACACAACCGCTTTTAACCAGAATTCTGAGTATCAGTCTGCTGAGAACTAAAAGGTAAAACATTAAAAATCTCATTTCTTCTCTCCAATAAATTGATATGTCATAATCTGTACAAAAAAAACAATTTCACTTTTACTGCAGAGAAGTTTTAAATTAACTGATATTGTCCCTGGAAATGTCATTAACAGCAATTAGTAAATTAGGCATTATATTGTATATTAAATTTGTCAGAAATTTACAACTGTTACACGTATGTCAGTTATTTAATATGTTCTTTCTGATCATGCATGACTTCTGACAGCCGCCTAAATTATCAATGGTCCATTTAGAGCTGATCACTAATTGTCGAGTGCATCTCTCGCATACTGAAATTTATGACAGGTTCATATCCTCTTCAGTCACCATACCGACCAATCTCCTTCCTCATACATGAAAATATGACTGAAATATCTTATATTCTGTTGCAGGACTTGAGAGTTGTAATGATTTTTAATGTCGTCAAATTATCTACATTTGTAATTCAGTATAATTGTTGATGTTTATCCCTAGCTAAGTTTTGAATGAGCTGACCTATAATCAAAAGCATTTCAGCCATGGCCATCCAGTCTTTTTCCACTCTAATGTATATTTTTTTGCGCGCCCTTTTAAAGCCTAACCAGGCTCATGGGCCCGGTTTCCCGGTTTCTATGGCGTATGTGTTCACCAGCTGGACGGGACGCCAGTCCATCGCAGCGTTACTCATTTTTGCCAGCTGAGTGAACTGGAGCAACGTGAAATGAAGTGTTTTGCTCAAGAACACAACACGTCGCCCAGTCCAGGAATCGAAACCACAATCTTACGATCATGATGCTGACACCTTAACCACTAAGCCACGCGCCTCCACTCTAATGTATATAGGATTATATTATCCAGTTTTTCTTTCCTTCTTTAATATTGATTTCAAATTTTGGCACTGGACCAGCAATTTGAGGGGAGGAGTAAGTCAGTTACATCGACCCCAGTACTCAACTGGTACTTATTTTACCGAAGTAAAGTCAACCTTGGCGAACTTTGAACTCAGAACATAAAGACGGACAAAATGCAGCAAAACATTTTGTCCGGCATGCTAACGTTTCTTTTTGCCAGCGCACCGCCTTTCTTCCTTCTTCGATAGCGATAGAGATTTGGTTACTGTTTCTTCCGGATGAGCGATTTGATGAAGCTATAGCAACTGTTTCTACCGGCTCTATTGACCACACAAGGGCTCCATTATTGGCTCTGATTCCTGTTTTAATATCAACAATTTTTTTTTTCATCAGTTCTAGACAGCAGATTTATTGGGAGAGGAACAGTCGATTGCATCAGAACAGAACATAACAGATCAACCCCTACTTCGTTGAGAAATAAAAGCTAAAATCGAGCTCGGTGGAATTTGAACTCAAAAAATATTTAGGGGTAAAAAAAAGCGAGAAAGAATGTTCATTCAGCATTATGCTGTCTTTGCTCGCTCCCCTGCTATCATTTAAATATCATATTACAAATGACATTCATTTCCAACTAAAAATTATAGCTTTTAATCAAACAATAAATTAAACATTAACTATGAATTGAAGATTTTCAAAATATGAACGAAATGCAACAAAACTGAAGAAGTTATATGAACAAAGCTGGTTATATAGCAATGATAAATGTTTAAATGCACAGAGTGCATTTGTTTGGTGTAATAAAGATATATGAAACAGATACTTTGCAAAGACCAACTGAACGTTTCCACGAAGAATGAAAGGGTGGTGACGGTGGATGGACGAAGACGAAATAGAAGCAGATAAATGCAGTTGATAGACTTGTCTGAACAACGCGTGTTAACAAATTGTCTTCATGTGACAGTCTCAATTTAAATAGACATTTAATGACTTACATATTTACCAGATTGTACAACAATTAACTAATACATATCTCAACACATACACACACATCTTCATGTAAATAGTTATTTACAAAACTTAGCGACTGATACGTTCAGTACCTCAAACATCCAAAGGTTGATATCCCACCAGGTCAAACTTTAATTCCTTTGCGGGGGTCTATAGAATAAGTGCAGCTAATATAGGAGAATCGATTAAACGGATTATACCTACTCCAACAAAAATTGCGTTTCGTGTCATACCAATAGTTCTGCGAGTGGTGTGCTTGTAGTCAAGATACTTACTGTTTTTGACGGTGTGTAGCACATTTTGCTTTCCAAAAACTGACCTGTAAAAGTGACCTTTCATATAAGATGCTGCTGCATCTTATATGAAAAAGTTAATTTTTTGGCGTAAATTTATTTTCTTAAAAGATTCGACTATTTCGTAAATAATTATGCATGTAAATCAATGTATATTAATATAAAAATATATTAATATAAAAGTTATATCTGTATTTTAGGAATTAAATTAAGTAATACAGGCCAAATAATTTCATTTATTTGGTCTGTGATAAAAGAATCAAAGCATTTGCTTCACTTCAATGTGAGGACTGCTCGTTGTGAGATATCGCAAAGAGCCAAGGATTGAATATCGAATAAGGGTTGATTTCAAGGTAATCTGACTGGAACACAGTTTTTTTTCTGATTAGTTAATGGCAACACGAGGCTGAATGCGGAGCTCATCTGGATCAGTTGTATTTATTCGCAAAAGATACATAATTATTTTAAATTTCCGCTTAACAAATAGTCTATTAAGATTAAATGATGAAAAAGCAGTGAACGGGCTAGAGTTAGACCTTTTTGAGAGCCACCAACTGAATGCGCAATACAAGAAAACGAGCAGAAATCTTTATCACACAGAAAAATGGCATTTTCGAAATGGTGTTGTCAAATGCCCTACATTGGAAGAACAGTTGAAGATGTTGATACTTCATCATACAAAATCTAGCATTACCATATCAGCAAAGATGATAATTATGGGAACTAGAAAAAAGCAATGACCTTCAAATAAATTATTCTAAAAGGCAATTACATGGTGCTAGAGATTTGTGAAAAGACATGATCGACGCATTCGAAAAAGAACAGGAATGGACCAAAATATAACTATCACCCGGTGTATACGTCTTTCTGTTTTGGGCTGCTTTTCTAGTAGGTTTATCAACCACATAAACAATGATGCAGAACTTTTTTTCTGAAGACACTCTCCAAATATTTATGGGCCACCAAATATGAAAGAGTAAGATCGCATAAACAGCGGATTAGACGTGGAATTGCGACGGTCCCATTGAACGAACATTTAGATATCTACGAAGACAACAAATTCAAGATTTTCCCATTCTATAAATGCCCAAGAGTGCTTCAAAATACGGGAAAGAAATGAAGAAATATTTTATTGAAACAATTTACTTTAAAATTAAACATGTAAAAACTCTGTAGAAATAGAATTTTTTTTTTAGTACAAAAAACTTTTCCAGGAGAACCAAACTAAGTCACCACTAAATATTAAGGATTTGTTTTTGCTACAGGTACTATTACAAATTACTGATTATTTTTTAAACAATCATCACACAAGCGTGCACAAAACACCAAGTATGTATATCCAAGCACATGCGTACGAACACACTCACAGGTACGCATATACACATGCATATATGTTTCTTTATGGATAGATATGACACGTGCATATAAATGTATAACAAAATTATTCAGCTAGCCAGTCAACCGTTTAATGATCTGAACAATTAAATAAACAGTTAATCATTTCTGGACTGGCTTGGCAACAAAACAAAAAAGCTGTGGTGCTTCTCTCGTTCTTCATTAAACAATTAGCATTTCTTTATATAGACAGAAATCAATAAACAGCATGCATACACACACACCTCACGTATATGTATATATGTATGTAGGTAGGTTTGTATGTATGTGTGTGCGTGCATATGTATTTAAAGTCAAACACTGCAAATTCTATGTCTATGCCAATTTATTGTGGAGTATTTAGCACTTTTTCAGTTCAATGTGACCGTCATTTACTTACTTTACCAATTCAATCCGTTTACGAAACGATGCGCATGCCTTAACTATTTCTTTCTTTTTCATTTTTCATTGATCGAAACCTTTAATGAAGACACACATTTATGAGAAATTGCGTTGGATATTGCTTCAACTGCAGCCCAAAGCCAAAAATCACACAGATTTGAATCTGGTAAGCTAGAGGGCCAGATATCTTTAGGAGCCAACATGAGCAATTCCTTCTTCATAAATTCTTGCTCTCTTATCGAAGACTGGGCAGGCGCAGAGTCCTGTACAAACATGACTCGACTTGCATAGTAATGCTTCAAAATCCAAGGTAACAAAAATTCTTCTAAAATTTTGAGATACTCTGCAGTTCGGCTAAACAGACCGATAGAATAAGTACTAGGCTTACAAAGAATAAGTCCTGGGGTCGATTTGCTCGACTAAAGGTGGTGGTCCAGCATGGCCACAGTCAAACGACTGAAACAAGTAAAGGAGTAAAAGATATATATATATATATATATATATATATTATATATTTGCAAACAAATTTAGATCATTCCACACGGGTGGAAATATAGGAAAAGTAGAATTTGAAAATGCACCGAGAGTAGTTAAGATATTTTTTATTATTATATTTAAAGATTTAACCGGTTTCACAGTATATTACGCAAAATATACTGCCACGTGACGCTAACGCGCGGACTGAAAAGTTCTAAACTTAATCACGTGTTCATTCTCTACAAACTTGACAGAAAACATCCAGAGAATTGATTGGTTTGTATCACAACCAGACTTGTTCAGTCAACCGTGTCAGCCTTAACTTACGACGCTAAACATTGTCACTTGATACTAACACACGGACGTAGCGGAGATCCAACAAAAATTTCCAAGAGCAATCATGTGACTATTCTCTACCAATCAATCTCTATTCAAAACATATACTGATTTGAACCATGAACTCCCTATAAAAATAGGACAGACTTCAAACACTAGTCAGAAGCAAAACAGATGCGACATAAACCACGTCTTTCTATTTCAAAATTTTGAAAAATATTTTAACTATTCACAATGCATTTTCAACTTCTATTTTTCATACATACATACATACATACATACATGGTGGTGGCTGCCCCATTGTTATCGAGTATGCTGCCCCATTGCACGAATCTTAATCAATGTTGTTATCGTGCAATGCCTGTGCAAGAAGATTTTTTTAAGTGAGGAAAGGCTGTGCACTGAGTCAATCCCACTCACTAAGCAACAGCAGCCATAATCCGAAAAGAAGAACAAGTCAACATCATCGGTAACCACTGAGCCGCAGGTTTTATGTCGGAGTTATCCCAGTTACCTGAGTTACCTTCTCCTAGAAGGATGCCCTAACAAAGGCTAGGAGTCCTTCTCTCCCAATGGTTTAATCGCGCGATCGAGTATTCAGTCCGATTATTTCTATGTCCCCGCGCATGATACAGCTTTAAGACATTTATTGGATGGCCGTTGACTCGCAAGAGTTCCTCCGCCCTTTGACGGGTTTTGTTTTTCATCCGGCAGGGTGACCAATAAACACCCTCTTCACCAAGCAAGCTTGGTGGGGTTGTCGGTTTAGTCGCCGACGACCCGACCATGCAACAGGTTGTACTGGGTTACATGTTACCAGTAGCACTCGAAAGTGACCTGACATGCACACACATGACTCGACCTGACTCGAAAGTGACCTGACATACATACATACATACATACATAAATACATACATACATACGTACGTACATACATACATACATACATACATACATACATACATACATACATACATACATACATATATACATACATATATGTGTGTGTGTGTATGCGGATAAATACTATATGTATGTATATACCTATCTATACTCACATGCATTTACATACATGCATACATACATACATACATACATACATACATACATACATACATACATACATACATACATACATGCATATACATACATACATACATACATACATACATACATACATACATACATACATACATACATACATACATACACATGCATCCATGTATATACATATGTATGTATAGGAGGATTTTACGGAAAGTAATGTGAAAATGGACATAATTTATTTATTAAATGACATCGGTTGCTCAGATTGGTAGAGAGATTTTTCTTCTGTAGTATTTTTTTCTTGTTTGTCTTTATTGCATGCAAATATTAGGATCCAAAAAGAAGAAGCTTGCCTTCATTTAGTTCTTGATGAATGAGGGTTACGCGCCGTACGACGTCCACAGAAGGCTATAAGTTGTTTTTTGGAGAGGACATCATTGACAAGAATAATGTATAGAGAGTGATAGAAGCTTTTCAAGTAGTTGCAAAGCATTGAAGACAAACCAGGCAGTGAGTGACCA
>NC_042999.1:160183574-160198574 GCF_006345805.1 Octopus sinensis | reverse complement strand
TTTTTCAATAACAATCACCTAATTGTATCTACCAAACATTATAACAGTCTATTAACATTTAACAATGCTTTGGTATCGTTAATTATTTTAGCGTAACGAAATTTCTAATCATTTCATTTATTCAAGAGCAGAACCTGATCGAAAGTATTGCTCCACTATATTTGCAAGGACTCACAGTTTCCAGTACCGTTTGCAGTATTTATGTCTTTTATTTGAACCAATGAAGGAGTTTCTGTACAAATCTCCTTAAAATTACAACTAACCATCTTAGTAAAAAAAAAACTGAAAGGCACATTGAATAATATAGTCCTACATATACACAAAGATGAGGTGGGTTTGGCTGTATTTTCATCATGTTCCATCCGTGTTTAAACTTAACCACGGCCTCAAATATAAACGACGTTTCATTTTAGATACTACCATGTGAAGGATTTAACCTCTTTTCACTATCGGAAGGATCTTATATATTAGATGCCTGGAGATCACGAGTGCCAGAAATATAATAATATAGAATATAAAAGGAATTATATATATATATATTATATATATATATATATATACCTGTTTGAAGAGAATTGTGGAAAACGAACCCCGTCCGAAGGCTTCTGACATTGCAAAACAGCTAGAAGTTAGTCCAAGAACATGTATTACATATCTGCATAAGATTGGGTATTATGGACGAGCAGCTAGAAGAAAACTTCTCCTTCAACCAATTAATATCACGAAAAGAAAGAAATGGGCTAAGGAGATGTCAGAAAAATCCAGTTCATTTTGGGATAGAGTGATTTTCTCAGATGAATCCAGATTTGCATTATTTTCAGACAGTGGACGTGTTTGGGTCTGGAGGCTTCCCAATCAAGACCAGCATTGGTCGTTCTGAGCTGACCGAGTGTGTTGGAACCATAAACTCTGAAAAATACACCGAAATATTTAAGCAGAGACTACCTCCGATGTATTCACACGATAACATAACGAAAAATTAGTTTTTATTCATGGAAGATGGGGCTCCATGCCACACAGCGAAAAGGAATCAACAATGGCTGACTGAAAATGGGATCAAAAAGCTTCCTTGGCTGAGCCAATCTCCTGACATGAACCCAATTGAAAATCTTTGGAGTATACTAGATAGAGCTATACTAAAAGCTCGACAGAAACCTAAATCTAAAGATGAATTGTTTCGATTGTTGCGTGAAAAGTGGGCAGAAATTCCACAAGAGACAATCACAAAGCTCATCAGTCCAATGCCAAAAAGAGTTTCTGAATTAAAAACTACAAAGGGAGTGTCGACTAAATACTAAAGCATGTAGTTCTACCTATCGATTACATATTTCGGTCATATTATGCGGAGAAAATCCCTGGAGAAGGACATCATGCTCGGAATGGTCAGTGGCAAGAGAGGAAGAGGCCGACCAAGAACCCGCTGGCTTGACACCATCAGGAGTGATACCGGAATGAACATAGCCAATATGAAAGAAGCGGCCCAGGATAGAACTGACTGGAGGACACTGATCCAACGAGTAACCGAGAGTCGACTTCGACTGAGCGGATAGATATATAGATAGATAGATTTACTTTCTATATGTCTACACAGATTTGTCCTTCCAGTTATGCATGCATTCACATTCTCACAGCTGTAACCTAAATGTGAGGGTCAATACGCATTATATACTGTTTGTGTGAAAAACCTAAATGTTAAATTTTACTCTTAACTCACCAGCAGAAAACGATTTTTTTACACGACGTAATTGTTTTGTTCAATAAAGAATATGTCTGAAATACCTGTGTAAAGCTTCACCCATCTTTGTTATTGTTTGTATATATGTATATACGAGCAAAACGTCCCCCGTCCAATGGACGGTGCTGAGTTGTCAAACATTTCAACCAAATTTTCTCAAAGCAACTTGTCTGACCGTCCCATTTTGTGGCATTATTTCAAGAAAGCCGGCCTTTTTTTTGCACAAACTGCACGTGCATTTTTCTCGCGTACGCGTAGTATCGATCGCAACAGCTGATGTACTTGCGCGTACAAGTGCACATTCCCACGGCTTTATCGATCGCATTCTCACCTGGAATCGATTTTTGTAATTTTTTCAAGACTTATACACGCCCTGATACCGTCAGTATCTAGCTATCAAATTTTAGTGCAATATGATGGAGGATGCCCGAGATCCTAGAAGACACACAGACAGACAGACAGTCAGAACGGATTTTATATAATATATATTTATGTATATATATATATGTATATATATATATATATATATATATATATTATATATATATATATATATATATATATATATATATATATATATATACATACATACATACATACATACATACATACATACATACATACATACATACATACATACATACATACATAATGACCTTTCTGGTTCAGCCACTGCTGATAATGTGATGTATATAAATATTCAAACATATATGCCCACAGCCCTTGGGCTGATATTATATATATATATATATATATATATATATATATATATATATATTCAACAATAATATTAAGGAATGGCCTATCAAGGCCATTCCTTAATATTATTGTTGAATGTACATTATATAGTCTGTTGACTATTTTTTCCTTCTCACTAGACCGCTGGTGGCGAAAAAATTTCTCTTGAATTTGTTTGCTATCCTGATATTGATTGATATATATATATATCCGTACTTCTCGAAGCTTACTTAACTTCCAACACCAAGGATCATGGTGTTATATATTTGGTTGCTTTTATTAATAAATCTGTGAATTAAATGGATCTGATTTACTGTCGGGTAACCTTTGGCCAACCCTGTATACATGAGTGTGTGTGTGTGTTGTGTGTGTGTGTGTGTGTGTGTGTGTGTGTGTGTATGTGTGTATGTGTGTGTGTGTGCAACTTTCTAATTAAGGGCAGCAGATTTTAAGGGACCGTTTATTTGATACTGTTGACTGCAGTAACAAATTGGCGCTTTATTTTATTATTCCCGAGGGATAAAAGACAATGACAACTTCGGGGAGATTTGAACATAGAACGGAAAGAGCCGGCCTGAACGTAAAATGCGTCAGAACGTGAAGAGATAGAAACAACACCACGTTTTTTCAACACTACTACTTTTTGCCTTTCCAAAACTTGGCCACTGTTTTTTTCTCTTATTTTTTTAGGAATAATTGGGGTGTGGATATAAGGTACAAATATAAGTATTCACGAATGCGATACCGCATCTTTCCTTTGGCGTTACGTGGGCGGTCCCACCGCAATTCGTCAACAGCATCGGTTGTCACACACGTCCGAGCCCATTGTTGTTATATCCGAGTTGTCGAGTCAATACCGTTTTTAAGGTGGACGCTACCACGCGTCCAGAGAGCTAAGCCAAGCACGCAGGAAACGACGTCCGAAACCTGACCAGTGACCTGACTCTGATATAAGCGGTGGACCCCTGACCTGCCCACCACCCAGACAGATCTGCGATACCGAGCCGACGAACGTATTCTCTGTAGCCGAACCCAAAAGATGACTGCACTCCGGGTGCACGGAGTGTTGCAAGGGTTGCTCTCTCTTCAAGCCTATCCCGTGAACGTGGACCACTTCCCCCCTGCGACACTCAGCTTTCGTGGACCAGGCTACGCGTCTATGAGGTACACTAATCTGTCCAATAATCGACGCGCCAACAATCTGGGCGGATCATAACTGCACCTAAATACCCGATGCCACCTATGTAGGTGGGCGATGCCACATGCGTTGCCAGGCGTTGCAGTAGTCCTGGATCCAGCCAGTTTCCCGCTGAGGGGCTGCAAGAGGTATACAACCGATGTATCCAAAGCAGCACACAGTTTACTGGTCGAGCATTCAACCCAGTCGACGAGTCAGGAACTGGTCTATTCAGTTACCCCTAGGATTCTAGGCTTTCGTGGACAGGTTCACGCGTCCAGTGGGTGCATGCATCTGCAGTCAGTTGATTCGCCAGCTGAACAAACGGATCATAAGCGCACCTAAACAACCGTTGTTTTAAGATGAGCGGTGCTACCGGGGACGCCGGGCACTGCGGTGGTCCCAGATCCAGCCAGCTTCCAGTCGTGGGGTCGGTGAGTCTAAAGCAGATCAACGGCAGTCAGTGCGATTCCAAGTGTCCCGAGGTAGCCGGGTGAGCACGCGGGGTAGTGGGATTTTCGATACTCCAGCATGGCCCATCGATATCGTATGCCCTGCTTTTACGATTCAGCCAGGGACCTCGAATTAGGACCTCGACCCGAAGTGGAGTGGAAGGCACTCACTTGGCTTGTCCGAATTAAGAGATTTCAGCGCTTTTAATTGACCCAATGTGGAAAGACCAATTCAGCATAGTCCCTTCCCGACACTGCTCCAACCACGGGTGAGGCTTTCTTATCTCGACAAAGTCTCTATGGTGAACATGCTTATCGGTCGCCATCTCCTCTGCTACATGGAAACATCCGCGATTAAAATACTAGACAATGAAAGAGCCACTATATCAATTGTAAGAACTTGTTATGGCATATATGTCCTCAAGCAGATTACGAATCTGTAAATTCATAGATATGCAACTCATATTAAATTACTGTTTGAGCTTCTAAGGTCTAAACCTTTTCCATATGGGTTTATGAAAACTTCACTGCAAATAGTTTTAAGTTTGAATGCAGGCAACGTGTCCGACCCTACATCTGCAATACGTGATCGCCTGTCCTGTTATAAATAGCAGTAAAATCTAGCTCAGAATACGCTCGACTGTATTTTTTAATGAATCGCTATCGCCTCTAGCGATCGCGCATCCATCACTGACGAGACTAAACAAGGTTGAAATCAGGCGATCTGGTGGTCTCGGCGCTGGAGGTAGCGAGGATTTTATCTCCCCGCTAGCGATTTAAGCAAGAGTGCATTTTGCACTAAAAAGTGAATATGATGGTTTCTCTCCTGGTATCTACCACAGTATAGTTTTTTTTTTAACAGAACATCCACGTTTCAGTGGGGATAAATGTTACCTATCGGTAATATTGCTAATACATTTTTTTAAAAATTTAGTTTATTAGATTTGTCAGAAGAGGAGGAACAGATTGGATAACGTAGTCCTTGGTACACAATGCCTCTGAGAAGAACGGGATGGCCAGAGTTGGGACGCCTTTCATAACATATCTGCTCAATCGCTACAGAATCAACGCATCAAGATTATTTAGAATTACTTTCTAAGCATTTCCTTTGGATGAACCAAAATTGAAATTAGTATGTATGTCACATTACTCTGTTTTTGTTAACATGCTATAATGCCGATGTCATAAAAGAAAATAGTGATGTACCCAATAAGCTGAAATTTTAAAAATAATAATCAAATATCTTTATATATAAAAGTAAGGTTGTGTGTTGTCTGTCTCCTACAATTTAGATTCCTAACTACTCCCACATTTTGCGGTGCAGTTTAACCAAAACCGGGTATCTTATAGTCGTGATTCATATCGAGCCCTTCTGGGTATTAGCGCGCGTCTACGATGAGTCTACGATTTTAAAAAAAATTACGATAAATTTTTCCCATTTTTAATCCATTTTTGGCATATATAAGGGAAATAACTCTCTAAAAATTTATTATTAGATCTCAGAACGTAAAAAGCTACAGTAACACCCCCCCCCCTTGTGGTTAGCCATATTGAGATGGCTATTATACTTTACATCTCTAAAAATGCTTATATAGTTATTTCCCGGGCGATACTGCTAGTATATATAAATAAATAAAACAACTTTGAAATTTCTTCAGACTTTAAACGAGTGGTTAATATCTACTTAAAGCGGACTTCTTTGTTATTTTACTATCAAAATCACTGTAATAACAAGCACAAATACAAGATTAAAAGCCCTGCTTTGCAGATAATAAGTGTGTCTGTAGTGGTGGGGAGTAAGGTGATGAACGACCCTGAAAAATCACATGAGAGCAGAATAATCTTTCCGAGGCTGCATTGCGAACAAAGACCACTCGTTTGCAGCTGGTAAACTGATCGTTTCAGCGTGTCACGCTGAACTTTAAAATTTTCAATGGTTGGTGTTAAGTATTGTTGCCTAGACATTCACATTGCTCAAACTGAGAATGATATCTGTTTCCCACAATTAACAGCATGCTAACCAATATATTATATAGTATGATATACGTCTACTTCCATCAGTTCTTCAATAATGATAGAAGAGGTCAGCTCCTGAGGCCTTTCTTTCGGACAAGTTTGTGCAAAACAAATACAAAAGCGATGTTTGAAGCGAATGCAATGTTTTGACAAGAGACAGAGAAATATGGAATATAATTTGTGCTAAAATTAGAAAATATAGAATTTTCTTTCTTGCTAGTAATAATTAGTTGTACAATATATGATGCAGAATTGAAATTACAAATCCATTGCATATTAAATAGAAAACGATTTCCAATCGCAGCAACTTACGCGCTCTTCATATATGATTGTTCCAATCAAACCTGGGATACTTTACTGAAATATTAAATCTATTCTTGGGATCTTTTCGGTTTGAACGGCAATTTTTAACATAATTTCTAGGTAACTAAAAAAATTTTAAACTTCGTATACTGGTAGAATGTGTTTATAAAACATCTTTTTCTCTTGGCTTTATTGAGAAAATTCTATAGTTTGTAAGATATTTGTTGTTTTTTTCTTCAATTTCTGCAATTTCAACCAATCACTGACGTCCATTGAGGTAAACAACATTATGTGCCGTATGAATATGTCCCTCGTTTAAGAAACAGATTGGGTTTATTTACATTTTCGAAGAAAAAATACCCTTCCCCCACCCCTAACCCTAACTAACCCTAACCCTAAAAGAGATTGAAATGCAATAGATCGATACTAGGGTCATAATTATGGGTGACAATTTCATATGACACCGCTAGAAAAACTGCCGTACAAACCGAAAAGATCCTATTCTTGTACTTGACTGGTGTTATATTTTATCGACCATGGAAGGGAGAAAGATAAAGTTGATCTCGATAGGATTTGAACGAAGCATGTAAAGAATTGTAACGAAATACTGCAGTTATTTTGTCCGACGCTCTAACATGTTAGAAATAACAGGAAAATCTCCCTCAAATTTGTAGTGTACGTAATTTCGGAAAGATTTAACTGCAATTACATATCTATATATATAAAACTGTAGTTGTGTGAATGTCTGTCTCCTACGATTTAGATTCCTAACTCCTCCCACATTTTGCGGTGCAGTTTAACCAAATTCGGGTATATTATAGTCGTGATTAATATCGAGCCCGTCTGGCTATTAGCGTGCGTCTACGATGAGTCTACGATTTTAAAAATAATTTAACATCCTTTTTTATTCTATTTTAATGCATAATTTTTCGTGTGTCGATGGCGGCGGAGTTGGCGTCCACGCTCAAACACCTGCACCTGTGTTTGCTTCTCCCCCTTCTTCCCTCCATCGTGAAGCTGTGGGGAAGGGAGTTAAAGGAAATCAACGTCGTAATGCGTTGTCAAGGAGACCAGCGTTCTTTTAGAACAACGACTTCATGGCTTGAAGACACCAAAACAGAAATGGCTAAGAAAGCCCGAATTGGCATCTATAAAGGAAGTAACTCTCTAAAAATGCTTATATAGTTATTTCCCTTACAAACCCGAGCAACGCCGGGCGATACTGCTAGTCTTTATATATAAAAGTAAGGTTGTGTGTCTGTCTCCTACGATTTAGATTCCTAACTACTCCCACATTTTGCGGTGCAGTTTAACCAAAACCGGGTATCTTATAGTCGTGATTCATATCAAGCCCTTCTGGGTATTAGCGCGCGTCTACGATTTAAAAAAAATTTACCATCATTTTTTTCCATTTTAATGCATTTTTTTCGCTATTAAATAAAGGAAGTAACTCTCTAAAAATGTCTACGATGAGTCAACGATTTTTAAAAAAATTTACCATCATTTTTTTTCCATTTTTAATGCATTTTTTTGCTATTTTTTGGCTATAACTCTCTAAAAATGCTTATATAGTTATTTCCCTTACAAACCCGAGCAACGCCGGGCGATACTGCTAGTCGTATATAATCTCTCAAATGGATTTTTAAAAATAAAGATGGCGAAGTCGTAGATACCTCTAAAAAGACGGAATGCAATGCTTTCTGACATTAATCTGCTCAGAATTGATCGGGAGTTAAACGATAACATGTTGCTTTTAGGCTGCTAGAAATATTTTTTTTCTTTTTGTTTTTTTTTTTAAATATTACTTCGATAGTTTGTTTCTCGAAACTAGATAAATTACTGACCAAATAACAGATAAAAATTGAAAGGTTACCATAACAGTACAGTCTTATCTCGACTATCCGCCACATACTCCCAAACACATCACCACCCGACGACTTTTTGGACCCTATGACACATAAAGTTAGCTGACTGGTCAGAACTCTATCAGTCCTGTCCTATCTTTGGCAGTGCACGTGCTTCATCTCCGATCCATCAGAGACAGTTAAGTGGAGGAGTGGAACTTGCTTTCTCGCCATATCTCACCACATCATACACAATCAAACTTCATAAAAACCAAATTCTGACAAATGGTTCACTTACAGCTGTACTACAGAAATTATTTAAACATTTTTAAAAGGCCTACAATGCTTAGACAAAATCCCCTAACTCCCTCAAATTGGACGGCTTTTACTCACCATCTCAACTCCGGTAAAACCATCTTCCGAAATGCGAAAGATGCCTTTCATGTTCCTCAGACCGCAAGTTCTCGCACCTTCCACCCTGCAGTTAATCCTTTTTGGTCTTTTGTAAAATGTATATCCACCAACTTTGTGGCATCTTCCTTTCCTCCATATCTCAAACATGATGGGTCTACAAGAGGTACTCTTGGAGGAAGCCTCTACATTTGCTGCCCGTTTTGCCTCCAACTTCACACTGCACGCTTTTTGTGAATCCTCTCCAGAACTATTCCTCTCCACACCAACGTATGTCAAGTGCAAAAGTACTACCGGTTATTTTGAATCAACAAGGTTACTGTTCCAAAAATATACACCTTCTATTAACCTGAAGTGCTGCATCCCCGAGCTTTTCCAAATCCTTCAACCCGCTCTCTCTTTCTCTCTCTCTCTCTCTCTCTCTCTCTCTCTCTCTCTCTCTCTCTCTCTCTCTCTCTCTCTCTCTCTCTCTCTCTCTTCCCTGGGATCTACCTCAATATTTAAAACACGCTACAGTATATCACATTCCCAAGAAGAGCAACATCACTGATTCCCGCCGACGATCGACCTATAGCTCTTACTTCGATGATGAAGGTAGTCATTAAACAATCTCCTTCTTCTTCAATAAATTGAATCTCCTTCCCACATAATTTCCACCAGAGCAGTCTCTATAAAACCAATCCTACTGGAATCCTACTCTCCTCTGTCGCTCATCAGTGGGCCATCGCCACGGGAAATTAGTGAAAAAATGGGATCTTTTCGGTTTGAACGGCAATTTTTAACATAATTTCTAGGTAACTAAAAAATGTTAAACTTCGTATACTGGTAGAATGTGTTTATAAAACATCTTTTTCTCTTGGCTTTATTGAGAAAATTCTATAGTTTGTAAGATATTTGTTGTTTTTTTTCTTCAATTTCTGCAATTTCAACCAATCACTGACGTCTGTTGAGGTAAAAAAAAACATTCTGTGCCGTATGAATATGTCCCTCGTTTAAGAAACAGATTGGGTTTATTTACATTTGTGAAGAAAAAAAGATACCCTTCCCCCCACCCCTAACCCTAAAACAAATTGAAATGCAATAGATCGATACTAGGGTCATAATTATGGCTGACAATTTCATATGACACCGCTAGAAAAAACTGCCGTTCAAACCGAAAAGATCCAAAAAATGTATTTGGCAACAACAAATCTTCGCTTGTACTTAGCATGGGAATCTCCTAAGTATTCTGTCAGCTATGGACCACAATCATAGCCTCTCTGAGCTCTATCTGACCCACGCTCTCTCAACGCTGGTTTTATATACTGTGCTTTTTCTCTTTCTATATCAACAATTTACTTACTATCAGCTCCACTACGCCTGTGCAAATGAAACTACTCTTCCCTCCCTTCCACAAGTAAACATTATTCACACATAACCTAGACACTTCGAAAAAAAAACCGCATTGACTCCATGACTAGAGATATCGATAATGTCCCCCAATGGTGATATTCAAGAGTTGTTTCTTCCAACAGCAGAAAAACACAATCATTATGTATATCACGAAAACTTATAAACATGAATAGCATGCAACAATACTTCTTAATTTCGCTAGAAGGGAAAGGCCACATCTTGGCCAACGTACAGCCTTAATGTAGCAAAGACACCGTCACAACGAGTGATCTTTCTCTTCAGAAAATACGTTATGCTCTAACAACTACTAATACTCTACAAAGTTCAGGAGAGACTCACAATGGAATATTGCTCACACAGCTGTGACAGTGCTGTTTCTACACATTCAGGTATCTTCGACTGCATCTAAGAAAGGTCATCGAACTGATTTGCTTGGAGTTACTCGCCAACACACTCAAGCCTGTGGCCTGCTGATGTGTTGTCACAACACTGTCTTTTCAACTGCTCCGAGAGTAGCCTCTGCTCTTTTGAGTTGCTTCTCTCATTCCACCCACTTGTCCCACCTCCTCCCATCACTCTATATTATATCTATCTTTAGACCAGGGGTTCTTAACCTGGGGTCGGCAGAAGTTTCAAAGTGGGGTGCGAGCCCTTGAGAAAAAGCAGGAATTTCTCAAATTATATTTGCTATTCTCTTAACGAGAGCATGGTCAAATGATAAGAAATCTATGAAAAAAATGCCAAAGTATCGCCTTATACTTTTAGTTTTCTTATTCTACTATCTTAGGGTCGCTTACCATTTTCTGTACTTATTGACCCCCACTTCATATCCCTCAAAACCCTCACTAATTCTGAATTGTAGCTTTGACATTTGCCTTTATTTTGTAATTTGTTTTGTTACAAGACTCAGGTTAAGAACCACTGGTATAAAGCTTAGATATTATCATGTAAAGACAAATATTTTTTTCAGTTAATCTTTATAAATAAAAGTGAAGTTGTGTGAGTGTCTGTCTCCTACGATTTAGATTCCTAACTACTCCCACATTTTGCGGTGCAGTTTAACCAAAACCGGGTATCTTATAGTCGTGATTCATATCGAGCCCTACTGGGTATTAGCGCGCGTCAACGATGAGTCTACGATTTAAAAAAAAATTTACCATCAATTTTTCCCATTTTTAATGCATTTTTTTCGCTATTATATAAGGAAAGTAACTCTCTAAAAATGTCTACGATGAGTCAACTATTTTTAATGCATTTTTTGCTATTTTTTGGCTATAACTCTCTAAAAATGCTTATATAGTTATTTCCCTTACAAACCCGAGCAACGCCGGGCGATACTGCTAGTAGATTATAAACAAGTTTGATCCACAGTTTTCATATATATGAAATAATGTGGTTCTTAAAAATCAAGAGACATGCTAAATCATTATAGTAACATACTAAGAAATATTAACTTAATTTAAAAAATTGAAAACTATTTTAATATTTTAGCATGATAAAAAGTACGATATATTTAAAAATAGCAAATAAAACAAAAAGAATATGATAGGTTCTACTATCGCTCAATTTAATAAAGTCTCAAAAAATTAAAACACAGATTGGAAAAATAGAAAATTTTAACAATAAAAGCAAAATCTTTAATATTAAATATATATGTTAAAAATATAATTAATTTTTTTTTGTAAGAAAAAAATTATAATATAAATCCAAGTGTTAAACTAAAATTCAGACCTAAATATTACAGAAAGTACTAAGTAAAACTAAAAGCTATGCAAAATCTTTTCTTTTTTAAAGAATTTTAAAAAATATTTTCGTATAAATAAATACAATATTTTATTCTACAAATTTTTCGTATAACTTTTCTTTTAATTTAACTTCTTTTCCAAATTTTTGTTTTAGTTTTTTTTTTTGTTTTCAGAACTTTTTACTCCAATGGTTCTAACTTGGGCCTTGGCATTAACTTACACGCGCCTTATCTTTTGTTCACATGTTTGTGTTGTCCACTGCACGTCACATAATTCGCAATGAGCGCAAAGAAATGGAAGTATCTTGACGAATATATTCGATTTAGATTCGTGTCCCTTCGAAATGGTGACACAGAGGTTCCTCTCTGTGTGTGTGATATGTTACAAAACTTTGAGCAATGATGGAATGCGACTCTCACGCTAGGAACGCCACTCGAGGACAACACATCCTGCTCTTGCAGACAAGCCCAAAGCACTCTTTGAAACAAAAACACATTCCTTGAAGCAAGCTAAGTTGGACGGTAGTAGGACATTTCGGCAACAAACTTCAATGGTTGTTGAGGCTTTCTATGAGATCGCCTTGTTGATTTGTAAAGAGCAAGAAGAGCCTGTAACGGGAATAGGATGCTTCTTGCACTTTTAGGGTGCAAATGGTGCATTCAATTTCCGTTGCTTAAATTTCCAGATTCTACCAGTCAAAGAACTCAAAGCGCAACAGTAAAAATATATATTCTTTATTGTTCTTATAACAGTACGAAATAAGGTGTTATTTGGTTCCGCTTGGTATGGATGTGTCAGAGCTGAAACTTTAACGCTTGTAAGAATTTTACAAGTGCAACAGCAAACTGAGCTGGTCTTCTATGGCGTCCGTAGGGAGTGAAGATAATGTGGTCTGCAACAATGAAAGGCTTTCTGCTGACTGCTGCTATATCTCTCTCTGTCTTTTTAAGGTTCACGCTCACTTCGCCTAATCAGCTAACGCCACATCAGCAAATTCCCTCTTCCGGTCTTCGCGTATGCGCGAGAGGGCGTTGCGCGCGCGCGCTGTTGGATAGCATCACTACAAGCCATAACATCGGAGAGTCTTTCATAAAACCTTGTCTAATACGTGCAGCAGAGATCGTTCTGAGGAAAGATAGTACAAACAAGCTTTCCCAGATTTCACTATCAAACGATAGAGTCATGGGAAGGATCGACGACCTGTATCAAGACATCAAAGATAAGATTCTCGACCAAGTAAGAGATTCTCCTGTTTTTGCCATCCTGTGTGACGAAACGACTGACATCGTGTTCTCAGCAACTGGTATATGCTCATTTTTGTGTCAGGCAACTGTGTAAAAGAGGAAATTTTGTTCTGTCACCCTATGGTGACAACAGCAACAGCTATTTTTCGTGAAGCATCAAACTTCTTTCAGGAAAACCAACTTTCGTGGGATTCGCTGGTTAAGTGTGTACACTGATGGAGCTCCAGCCATGCTTGGTCTGCACTCTGGATTCATTACTAGGGTGAAAGAAACCGTCAGCAGCACCAATATATGTATTTATGTATACATTTGTGTTTCTGTGTTTATTCCCCGCTACCATCGTTTGACAACCGATGTTGGTGTGTTTACATTCCCGTAGCTTTGCGGTTCGGCAAAAGAGACCAATAGAATAAGTACTAGGCTTACAAAGAATAATACCTGTGATCGTTGTTCGACTAAAGCGGTGCTCCAGCATACCTGCAGTCAGATGACTGAAACAAGTAAAAGAATAAAAGTTGGATGAGTCGGAGTCAGAGAGTTTGGGACAACATAATTTCGAAGGCCACTTTCAACCTCCTCTTCATCCAGTCGGACCAGTTTTCAAGGTGCCGCTTACTGTCTGCTTACACCAAATACTCAGGTGACTGGGTTGATGCCATTCCTGTGGCTAACGTTGGTGGCCTACACAGCTTGGACGAACTTCGTGTTTCCATTGCCCTCGGAGTGGAGCATGGGTTTGGGCTGTCGTTGTGACAAGCTTCTCGACTCCACAGGCCTTCACGATCTTTCTTGCTGCCGGAATGCTGGTCGCTTCGCACGTCACACAGAGTTGAACTTTATACTCAAGAAGAGTATGGCCCGAGCAAACATCCCCTCCATCTTGGAACCATATGGGTTGTCCAGATGTGATTGAAAAAGACCTGACGGCCTCACCTTGTGCCCCTGGTCGAGAGGTAGTTGCCTTGTCTGGAACGTCAGTTAGCGACTCCTTTGTTTCTCCTCACATCCTGGATGCTGCGGCCAGGGCGAGTTCCACAGCTTCTGCGGCCGAGCGGAACAAAATCCTGAAGTCCCGCGATCTGTCGACCAACTATATTTTCCATCCTGTGTCGTTCGAGACGTTTGGTGGGGTCGGATCACTGACTGCGAGATTCCTGTCCTCAATGGCAGCTCGCCCAGCAGAGGTAACTGGTGAAGCTGGTGATGGCGCTTGGTTGCTCCAGCGCATCAGCTTCGCCATCACCCGCGGCAACTCTGCAAGTGTGCTTCAAAAGTCATTAGAGAGGTTTCCCAGCGCACCCAAAATTTTCAGCCTAAGGCGGTGAATTGTTTTGCTTTTTTTCTTTTGTTTTTCTTCCTCTTCTTTTCACTCTTATGTAAATAAAATTTCATGAATGTTTCCTCGACCTCGTGTGTACCGTTGGCGATTTTTTTCCTCTGTCTTCCCTTCTCTGGATCTTTCCTTCTCCTATGTTTCCGACGAAGAGCTCCGCTCGAAACGTTAAACCCTCCTTCTTTCCTTCCTTCCTGGGCGTCCAATAATACTATATTTGTTCCACCTCCTCGCGTTGCTGTGTTTTTTTGTGCTTTCATGTTTGGATTAACTTTATATATATATATATATATATATATATATATATATATATATATATATATATACATATATATCTTTTTTTTTTAACTGGTAAAAATGAATACAAAAAATTTTAATTGATATTTAATTTTTACCCTATATTTAAAACTTCACTGCTGCGTTTACTCTGGTTTTTGGCGCTGTTTGTGGGATATTTGAATTGAATTCCTCGATATATAAAGATATGTTTCTTTATTACCCACAAGGGGCTAAACATAGAGGGGACAAACAAGGACAGACAAACGAATTAAGTCGATTACATCGACCCCAGTGCGTAACTGGTACTTAATTTCTCGACCCCGAAAGGATG
>NC_042999.1:160123574-160178574 GCF_006345805.1 Octopus sinensis | reverse complement strand
TGATATACAAAACATGTTAAGGAAGGCTAACTGGGAAGATAGTACTTGTGCGCAGCAGATGCACATGGGCGATAAACACTGAAGATGTTCAGAAAACAGATTCCATCACATGCCAGGATGAGAAACTAGAAGTAGTTGATCACTTCTGCTACCTAGGTGATCAAGTCTGTAATGGGGGTGGTTGCTCTGAGGGTGTAGCAGCTAGTATAAGAATAGCCTGGGCAAAGTTCAGGGAGCTGCTACCTCTGCTGGCAACTAAGGGCCTCTCGCTTAGGATGAAAGGTAGACCGTATGATGCATGTGTGTGAACTGCCATGCTACACAGCAGTAAAACATGGACCATGACTGCAGGGGACATGCATAGGCTTGAGAGAAATGAAGCTAGTATGTTCTATTGGATGTGTAATGTCAGTGTGCATACATGACAGAGTGTGAGTGCCCTGAGAGAAATGTTGGACATAAGAAGCATCAAATGTGGTGTGCAAGAGAGGCTACTGTGCTGATATGATCATGTGCTACATATAGATGAGGACAGCTGTGTGAGGAAGTGCCACACTATAACTGTGGAAGAGGTAGACCCAGGAAGACATGGGATGAGGTGGTGAAGCATGACTTTTGAACATTCAGCTTCACAGAGGCAATGACAGGAGACCAAGTGAGAATGCAGCCATGGCCAATACCAGTGTTGCATGTGCAGCCCATTTAAAAGTACCCTTGATGCATTGGGCGATATGACATGCTTGAGAAGACCTGTTGAGTCAAGTAAAGCCAAAATCATAGCTGTAGCCAGTGCCCCTTGACTGGCTCCCATGCCAGTGGCATGTAAAATGTACCATCTGAACGTGGCTGATGCTAGTGTCCCCTGACTGGCTCCTATGCCGGTGACACATAAAAAGTACTATCCAAACGTGATCGACGCCAGAGCCACCTGACTGGCTCCTGTGCCAGTGGCATGTAAAAAGCACTCACTACACTCTCGGAGTGATTGGTGTTAAGAAGGGCATCCAGCTGTAAAAACATTGCCAGGTCAGATTGGAGCCTTGTAGAGCCACTGGCTTTCAAGGCTTCAGTCAAACTGTCCAACCCATGTCAGCATGGAAAACGAACGTTGAACGATGATGATGATGTAGGGGAAAATTAAACTAAACACCAGCATAAATATTAACACTCTGTAACAGAATACAATATAGTGTTCCCCTGATGATCCATTGTGGTTAGGCATCCAAATGCTCTTGGAACATCCAGTGCTAATCTCTAAATAACTGTTATGGCGAAACATATGTAGAAACTAAATATTTATACTGATGTTTATCTTAACTTTCCACTCTATATGTATACACATATATAATATTTATGTATATTAGGGTTAGATTTTTTGAAAGTAAATAATTTCCTGTATCAAAAGTCAATGAACAATTTTATATAAGTAGGGAAAATAACCTTTATTTTCCGATTTTTTAAAAAAACGTCACCCCAACTTCTTTTTGCCCCAAATCATGCAAAATTCTAGTGGGGTTCATAATGCCTACTGAAGTTTTTACCAAACTTGGTCTGCTGACTTAATGCGATGCAGAAGCAGTATATCTCCAATTTCAGCTTTCAAGTTTAAGTAGTTTAGGAGTTATAGAGTTTGTAATTTGTTACCACTTCGGCCCTACTTTAGGAAATATCCTCTTCGTCTCCTTTTTATTTCTGTGATGCTATAAACTCTGACTATATTAACTGTTTATCAGAATAGTAGGCTTATCCAACTGGAGTATCTAAAATAATGTCTCATAAGAGAAGTGCTTGTGTCACTCAAAGAAACAAAAAAATCTGGACGAAGAATCTCATGGAATTTCAAGACTCACATAGGAAAAGAAGACCTGTTCCTCTGGAAGAGCATTCTTTGGAAAACAACTGCAGGATACCAATAAAACTTCAAATTGTCGGTCGCTACTTGTTCCTTGGAGGTACCATCAAAGGAAGGAAAGGGAAAACAAAGGAAATTTCGAAAGAAGTAACTTTTTTATGGCAAAAGAAATTAAATTTCTCATATCTATCAATTCAAAATGTACAAGCAAAAGTAGAAAAAGTGCTGAATACCTACGATAAATGTGTAAAACAAGGAAAATATGATTCATTGAAAGGAACTTTTGACATCACAAAGGAAAACGGTGAATGGCTGTACAGTGAGGACAGAAGGTTATGTAGTGATGCTGCTGTGTAAGGTTCAGCGCGCATGTGTAGAATGGGGTTACTTCCGGGTGGCAACCGGAAGTCTTCCCCATGCGCATGTGCGGGAAACTGACCCCTAAAACACGGTCCACTCACTCAGCCTCTCTGGCCCTAGCAGCCCTCATGAACAGACGTGTATTGGCAGTCTCTGAGGACTATGCACCGACTTAGCAGCGGACCACATTGAATCACTTCGACCAACCAACAAGAAGCAGTACAACAGATTCGGCTGTCGGTTCCCCTCAGAAATACGTACACCAGATCTACATCCTCACGAGTAATAAACAACATTTGCTGTCTTTCCCAGATAACCTGACTTCGTCTGTTATATCTAACTAAATTGAATGTGATGGGATTGGATCGGACACCCCTCCAGTGATACCGATTCCAGATCCTGTTACAGTTATATTATCTTCAAATTGAAAGCAAGGGACAGTTTGTGTATGCAACTGGAAAGGCAGCCAGTTCCAAAACAATCCATCCATCCAAAAGAAGAAAAGTGTCCTTAATGCCAACTTCAGCCAGAGCAACTACAGTATCACTGTTAACATCTGAAGCAGAGGCTGAAAGGGAATATCAAGAGTTTGAAAAATCAGATCAAGAATCAACACAAACAAGGAGGAAGTTTAGCATAACTGGAACTGCAACCAAGTTAGTAATACCTTCCAAGACATCAACCCAAAAAGTAGAAAGTTTGTTGACAATTATCTCAAGATGGAATCAATGCCGAGACTCCTTCCCAATTTGATAATTACAGATAGACTATAAAAGAATCTGTTAAACTACAAAAGGAAATGATGAAAACACTACATTTGGAAAACTGGTCATTGCATTTTGATGGTAAACATCCAGATTTTCTGCAACCACATCACCCCTAACATCTGGTCACCTAACTCCCCAGACTGCAACCCCCTTGATTATTATGTGTGGAGCACAGCTGAGCAAGAGACCAACAAAACTCCTTGTAACACCAAAGTTGAACTGAAGTTGGGATTATGGCAGCATTCACCAACTTAAACAAGAAGACCATCCAGAAGAGTTGCAGGAGATTCCAAAGTCGTCTGCAGTTTATGGCTGAAGCCAATGGCGATTTTATTGGATAAATTTACTCTTTAGTATTTCAAGATATTTTTATGTAATTTTGGTAATTATATCTGTTAAAATTAGATGTCTGTGTTATTTTCATTTTTGCATAACTTACACTTTTAATTTCACGCATGATTTGTTTTTGATTTTGTCGACTACACAATACCGTAGGGTCAGTTGGACACTGTCTGTGAGAAAAACAATACCATGACGCAATTCACTCTGTCAGAAATTTGGAAACAACATGCTGTATTGCTTGGCATTCGTGCCGGAAGCTCCTCTACGAACATGTTTGGATGGCAATCTGTGAACATGTACCGAGAGTGATAAAAATCAAACATCCAGTCAACATCGTGGTGTTTGATGACCAAGATGACCAAGAACACCAAGGGCTAGTTTTAAAGAATGAACAGGGAGAAGTTAATTCAGAAGCACTCCAATTACCAAAAGGAAAAGCTGATACTGTTGTGAAGGGAATAACAACTGTTTTAGATGTTGCTGATACAACAAGTGTGAACACTAGGAAAAGAAATAGCATTGTCATTCAGTTTGCTCAAAAGGGTTTGAAAGAGCTGCAGTTTATTGGCTGTCAGTAACATATCCTTGATATCCTTCATGTTGTGATGGAAAACAAACTTGAAGAAAAAAAGTCAACTCCCAATATTGAATATTACAAGAAACTCCAGGCTAATTTCAACAATGGTGAAGAAAAGATTACTGAATCAGCAGGATGGCAAGATGACATGAAATTTCTATTTCATTTGACTAGAAATTTTCGTTTCTTTGAAGAAACTGGCAAATTTCTTACTGTAAAATTTCAAAAAATACCCAACTTAAGTCATGCAAGATGGAATTCTTGAGCAATACTGGCTCTTTTGGCATTTATTCTTCTACCAGAGAAAAGAGTTTTGCTTCTCAATGTTTGTCGATTCATCTCTCAGCTGGGCAGATTTTTGGTTTACTAACCAAATGATCAATGGATATGATTATCAGAAGTTATGTAGTAGCCTGCAAGTTCATAAAAAACATTGAACTCTGCAAAAAAAACTTTTGGAGTCAAGAACCATAAAATCTGAAAATTCCCAGAACAAATCAGAGTCCAGAACGGATAATCAAATGCCTTCAAGATATTTATGATGTTCATAAAAAGAAGGAGAAACTTCAGCTTTGGTTTATTTTATCTAACAAAACAAATTAATTCTTTGTTATGTTTAAAAATTTAGTAACATTCAGCACCCTTTTTCTTATACAGTGATTTAAAAGTGGAATTAAACCTATAAAGTTTAAAATATGTATTGCTTTTAATTTTATATGTTATCAAATGTTTTTAGTGGTCTCTTAAAATAGTCTAGTTTTGAAACTTTGCATAGAGCAATATCAGTTCAGTAATCTTAAAAATGTATAAATACACTTTTATTCCACATCTCTCTTGCGTTTACAAGGATTTAGGCAGCAGAAATACTAAAGTGTGAATCCAGTGCCATCTAGTAATTATAGTTTAACCCTTTTGTTACCAACCCGGCTGAAACCAGCTCTGGCTCTGTTGTACAAATGTCTTGTTTTCTTAAGGTTTCAATTAAAATCTTCCACCAAACCTTAGTCACAATTTATGTTCCTAACACCAGCTGAATGATAACTAAGTTATTTTACTAAATTCTTTGTTATATTTAAAGTAATTGAAAGAAACACATAACATCTCAAAATAAATACAGTAACGAAAGGGTTAAAGAGCCTATAACTCTGAAACTACTTCAACTAGAAAGCTGAAGTTTCAGATATACTATTTCTGCATTGCATTGAATCAGCACACCAAGTTTGGTAAAAATTTGAGCAGGCATTATGGACCCCACTAGAATTTTGCAGGATTTGGTCAAAACTGGTGTTAGATTTCTTAAGTTTTGTGTGGGGGTGACATTTTTTGCCAGTAAAGCAAAATAAATATTAGTTTTCTGACTTTCATGAAATTATTCATCAAATTACAATATAGGGTTATTAGGTTGTGAAAAAGTCATAAGCCTAATGTATATTCTCTTTTACTCTTTTACTTGTTTCAGTCATTTGACTGCAGCCATGCTGGAGCACCACCTTTAATCGAGCAACACGACCCCTGGACTTATTCTTTTTGTAAGCCCAGTACTTATTCTATCGGTCTCTTTTGCCGAACCGCTAAGTAACAGAGACATAAACACACCAGCATCGGTTGTCAAGCAATGCTAGGGGGACAAACACAGACACACAAACACACACACACGCGTATATATATATATAATATATATATATATATATATATATATTATATATATATATATATATATATATATACATACATATATCCGACAGGCTTCTTTCAGTTTCCGTCTACCAAATCCACTCACAAGGCATTGGTCGGCCCGGGGCTATAGCAGAAGACACTTGCCCAAGATGCCACGCAGTGGGACTGAACCCGGAACCATGTGGTTGGTTAGCAAGCTACTTACCACACAGCCACTCCTGCGCCTATATATATATGTATGGTGTTACAAAAATTCTAGATAAATGAGAAATAATTAAATTATGGTTCAAATACCTCTAAAATACTAGTCAAAAACAAAGCTCAATTTAATATTTTTATAAAGGAACCTTGAAATGAATGAAATCATAACAGAAGACCAAGAAGATAACGACATCAAATGAAATAGGTTTGTTAATCATATTTGAATTTTACATTTTAAGATTTTACTTCCATTATAACTTTTACTAACACAGACTGCAGTTTTTGTAACTCTACTAGGGTCAGACCAATGAGAGAGCTTCGACACAGTTGCTCGACAGGCTAGAAATAGCAACTGAATCTCCCTTAAGTTGCCCCTATAGTTAGAAAGGGACACGTTGAATTAATGGGTTCTCTGCATATGGAATACAGATGGAATGGTTATGGCTGGAATACCTTTACTCCACTAGCTTAGCTAAAAGAAAACATTTTTTTTTATTTTATGTATTTATTTATTTATTGCCACCACTTGTAATATGCATAATGTGCTTTTAGTGGGTGGGGGGGGTGCAAACTCAGGGACCACCTCAGGCAACACAAACTTTTGCTCCACCATTGCTTTGATGATAAATCTATTCAATAAGGGTTAGCCCAGTGGTTAAACAACAACAAACATATATAACGGTGTAATATATCTTAATTTCTTGATTACTTTATTTGAATCACTGCTGAAACTTCAAGAAGTTAATTTTTTTATCGAATCATTGCTTCAAGTTTAGAATAGATTAGCGTTCTATATTTGACACTCTGACGTGATTAGGCAACGTTAGCGGCACCTCAGGGGACTTGAATGGAAGTGCACTGGTTTAAACAAATGACTCAGTATAAAGTGTTTATAATAAATGGGCTGGGGAATAAAGTAAAATAAACACAGAATTTTTGGCAGTTGTTCAGAGACGTTATGGGTCTTGCCTAAACTTTGGAGGTTCATGAAGTTGATGTGCATTTCAATTTTCTGTAAATAAGAGACAAATCTCCACTTAGATATGACACAATTTGGATCTAGTTAACCTTCTCATAATTTCTTATACCTAGTAACAAAATACTTGATAAGCTGGGGTATGGGTGATCTTTATACATATTAAATGGCAAAAAGATAAACAAATGATCATTAATAGTCAACATTAATCAGCAATAATTATACTAGCCAATATCATTATTATATTTCAGCTAACTAATTAAAACATAATACAAAATAAGTCACTTGCATTTTACTAACTTACTAAATAAATATATAATTTGAAATACATCATATACATTTATTAATGACTATTTGTTTACCCTTCGCTGTTTCAGTTTTGTTTCATTAAGTCTGCTATCTTATATGTACAAAGTTTGAAAGGCCACCATGCCTTAATTACAGTTTATGCCCAGAGACATATAAAACACCTATATGAAGTGATTCAACAATGGAGCCTCTACATGGTCACTTGACTCGCAGCCAAAAATTTATTTCAAATTCTGCTCTTCTAACAGAAAATGAATGGAATGGACATGTTTGAAAATGTAGTTTGTGATAAACTATGTTGAAAAAGACGGGATGGTCACATCTGCAAACCATTGACTAAATGTCTGCTTGACCAGGGCTTATCTGGTGTAAACAAATAAAATGGGTGAAGTAAAATAATTTCAAGGTTTACAAAAAAAAGACAGTTATAGGCACTGGAATGGTTGTGTGGTGAGAAGCTTGCTTCCCAAACACATTTTCTGGGTTCAGTCCCATTATGTGGCACCATGGCTAAGTGTCTTCTACTATAGCTTCAGGCCATACAAAGCCTTATGAGCGGATTTGGTAGATGGAAACTGAAAGAAGCCCATCATATATATCAACTAGTGTTGGTGTGTTTACATCCCCGTAACTTATTGGTTCAGCAAAAGAGACCGATAGAATTAGTACCAAGCTTTCAGAAACATTAGTAATGGGGTCAATTCATTCAACTAAACCCTGTTTTCTCCTTTTTGTTTATTTTTATATACTGTCATGGGTTAGGCTGAATTAGTCAGCAGCATAGCTTATCATTAATTCTTATCTCAAATTCCTTTGATCCTGTGTCTAGATTTTCCCATCATCCTAAGATCAGGTCTCTCATCACCACTGTTTCCAAAAACTAACTCATCTGTCGACAGCCCTGTGAAGACAGTGACTACAGTCCCTTCATATGAACCAAACCAATAGAAAAAAAATAATAAAACGGCTTAACATTTGTTTCCAAGCAGGATGACCACGTTTATAGAAAAATTTCTCATGACAGTTTTACTTGAATAAGCAATTAATTAAAAGGTGAGCAATGCCATTTAAAAGAAAATTAAACTTATTTCTCCAACTCATCAGCAAATAATTATGGAATTGTCTAATGAGTGAAATGGAGTTATGAGGAGCCTCCTAACCCCATCACCCTAATTAAAGTTTGCAGGAAGCTTCTCTCTGTCTATCTTGTCATCTCTGTCTGCCTTTCTTTCCCCACTCCCTTTCTCTCTCTCTCTCTCTCTCTCTCTCTCTCTCTTGAAGTAATCAGCACCCAAGTTATATAACATTAGTAAGTTAAAAGAATTAATGTGAAATCTGTTTTAACCAACATATAAGATGACAGTTTTCCTATTGTGTGTTTTAACCTCCTCAGTTAAGCTTCCCAGAGTCAGAATGTGCATTGCAGAGGATCTACTAGTTTGGAATCCGTTCTGATTTTGTCGTAGATGTTTATCAGTGCTTGGCTGTTAAGGATCCTTTTGTTGATGAGTTTGGCTACAATTGAAGATAATGCAATTTCTCAATAGTTCTTGGCATAGCTGGGATCTGATTTGGAAATAGGGAGCAGGTCCAACTCTAATAATTACTTTGGCTTCAAGTTCTCATTCAACAATTTGTTTGCAAAGTATAGCATGATTTCATCTTTTCAAAACTTTAGGTGCAACAAATAGATGGCTGCTACACAAGAACGTTAAGAACGGCTTTGAATGTTACATAAAGAGCTCGTTTAACTAACGATCAGCTTTATCAAGATCTAATCAAAGCGACTGAGAAGATTCAGCAGAGAAGAATGGGAACTGCTGACCATTGTGTCAAGCACACTGAAGAACTTGTGTCAACTGGTCTTATACTCTTTTACTTGTTTCCGTCTTTTGACTGCAGGACTTATTCTTTTGTAAGCCCAGTACTTATTCTATCAGTCTCTTTCGCCGAACAGCTAAGTAACGGGGACATAAACACACCAGCATCGGTTGTCAAGCAATGCTAGGGGGACAAACACAGACACACAAACACACACACGCATATATATATACATATATATGACGGGCTTCTTTCAGTTTCCGTCTACCAAATCCACTCACAAGGCTTTGGTTGGCCCGAGGCTATAGTAGAAAACACTTGCCCAAGGTGCCATGCTGTGGGACTGAACCCGGAACCATGTGGTTGGTAAACAAGCTACTTACCACACAGCCACTCCTGCGCCTTATGACAGTCAGTTGAAGGAAAAATTAACCCCCTGAAGAAAACGTCTAACCTATGTGGACAACTTGCTTCAGGACAGTGGAATGACAAATGTTGATGAATTAAGGACATGCATCGGGGATCATGATGGATGGTGTGCTTGAGTGAAACCACTGAAGTGTCCAGAAGGATGGCCAAACTAAACTAAAAACTGTTTCAATAAATGACTTTTATGTTCAGATATTAGAGGTTGATATAAAAAAATATAACTCAACTCATCTATTATATCTTAATAACAGTAGACTTAGTGGTAATAAAGAGGAGTGACATCAGAAACACAAAAGCCATGGGATCAGATGAAATATATTAAAAGCACCAACCGATCATGGCCGATGCCAGCCTCCCCTGGCACCTGTGCCGGTGACACGTAAAAAGTAAAAAGCACCCACTACACTCGCGGAGTGGTTGGCGTTAGGAAGGGCATCCAGCTGTAGAAACACTGCCAGATCAGACTGGAGCCTGGTGCAGCCTCCTGGCTTCCCAGACCCCGGTCGAACCGTCCAACCCATGCTAGCGCGGAAAACGGACGTTAAATGATGATGATGATGATGATGATGTTCTTTTATGTTGAGTTCAACTCCTATAAAATAATTACTACTAAGGAGTTAATAAAATAATTAAATTAAATTACTACTTAAGGAGTCAATATAATAATTACTACTATAATAAAATAATTACTACTAGGAGTAAAGCTCAGTTTAATCAACTTTATGCCATCCTTTTTGCTACAAAATTGTGAAATTTCACAACAAAAGGAAGTGGAATGACAGACACAATGGAAAGTTGTACAAAATGAGTTGTTAGCATTTAGCCATGTGTCTGTACGTTCTAAAATCCACATAATATATATAAAGTACTAGCAGTATCGCCTAGCGTTGCTCGGGTTTGTAAGGGAAATAACTATATAAGCATTTTTAGAGAGTTACTTCCCTTATATAATAGCAAAAAAATGCATTAAAAATGGAAAAAAATGATGGTAAATTTTTTTTTTAATCGTAGACTCATCGTAGACATTTTTAGAAAGTTACTTCCCTTATATAATAGCAAAAAAAATGCATTAAAAATGGAAAAAAATGATGGTAAATTTTTTTTTAAATCGTAGACTCATCGTAGACGCGCACTAATACCCAGAAGGGCTCGATATGAATCACGACTATAAGATACCCAGTTTTGGTTAAACTGCACCGCAAAATGTGGGAGTAGTTAGGAATCTAAATCGTAGGAGACAGACAGCACACAACCTTACTTTTATATATATAGATGTATATAAATGACAGTGAGCATATCCAGCTAACCTCAGTCTCCTCTGTGTTATTTTCAAGCTAACTATTGAGAGGCTCTCATACAGCTCTGAGTTTCTCATCCTCAGTGTTTACTGATTAATGTTCAAAGCCATCCCCAACATTCTCATGTAGCACTCATCCACCATCTGAGTGAGTTTCTTGGTCAGTGTCCAAGTCTCAGACCTGTACAACAGCACAGATTCCACTGCAGTAGCAGTGAAGAGACGGATCTTCAGGTCTTTACAAAGTTCCGACTTCCATATAGATCTCAAAATGTGGCATGCCACCCGGGATTTGCTCTTCCTCTCAACCATATCACCTTCTGTATTCCCAATCTTTGCACCCAGATACAGGAAGTCCTCAACCAACTCTAGTGGCTTCCCGCCTACATTCATAATCTCCTCTGGCTTCTTAATGTTCTCTACCAGATACTACATCTTAATTTCATTCACCTTCAGCTCCACACTTATCGACACAGTCTCCACCTCCTGTATCAACTCCTCTGCCTCCCTCACTGTGTTTGTCACCAGAACTATGTCGTCAGCAAATTCAGCATCTAATATCATTTTAGCCTTGACCCGCCTGTTCTGAGCCAGCACTACAGTAAAGCCTGGTGTTTCTCCAATGCAAGATGCATACAATTGTCCAACATGATGATAAAAAGGTAGGGAGCTAATGTATCTCCATGAAGCATTCCAGCCAGTATCTCAAAGAACTCCGTCATCCCACCAGGTGTAATGACTTTGGCTCTGGCGTTGGTGTAGAGCAGCAATATCAGGAACACTATCTTCTTGGAGATTCAATAAGCCTGTAAGATCTTCATCAGGCAATGACAGTCCACAGAATCAAAGGACTCCCTAAAGTCAATGTAAACCATGTCAGCAGGAAGGCTCTCTGCTCTAGCTCCCTCTAATATCCTCCTCAGCATTAGAATGTGACAGATGGTTGATCTTCCCTCTCTGAGGTTGTTCTGGTTGTCCCTGAGCTTCTTATCCATCTCAGACTGGATCCCATTAAGAACCATCCTGTTGAGGGTCTTTGCCACAAGTGACATCAGTGAGATACCCCTGTAGTTGTTCCCTGGATCTGACTCAAATTCCCTCTCTTCCTCCTTGTGATCTCATTGATGATCATCCAGTTCTATTTACACCTAGACCTGTCAACTGCTCTCTCCACACTTCTGATCTTCTCCATCAGTGCATCCTCTCTGGCCTCAGGGTAAGTGGTATAGAGTTCTTCCTTCACCATCTCCACCTTCTCATTCCTAGGATCAACAAGGAATTGGTCTTTAGCAGTTTTCAGATGCTCTCTAGCTGCACACACTTTTGGGTCTGCAGAACTGGTGTTCCTTCCTTCCTTCCTCTTTCCTTGGCACCAGGACCTCACTTGCTTCTGCTACTGCTTTGGTGAAGTACCCTTACCTCCTTCTTACACTCTCCTCAGTCCGTCCAATCTCTCTCTCCTCTGCTCCTCCACTCACAGCACTGAACTGTTGCTCCCTTCTCCTGTGTACCTCTCCTGTAGCTTATCATCTTCCTTGCTGGATGTTTGTTGCATGCATGAATAACAAAGTTCAAATGAACTGAAAGTAAAACTAAGCATAAGAGAAATTAGAAGCTTGCATTTTGCACCAAAAGCCTATATGAGAGTTTCTCTAAAGGCCTCTACCACAGTAATAATAAAATAATAATGATAATGAAATTATTGTATACAGTGCTCAGGTGCACCACAACTTGTCAAAAAGTGCGTATAAAGCACATGCAGTAATGTACAAATGTCTGGAAAGCAAACAGTGTATGAGTAAGATACATGCTTGCGTGTGTATGGAGGGGAGAAAACCAGGTGTAGTGTTGGCGAATCTCAGAAAGCATGGAAGTTTTGAAGGATGCAGTGCTCTGACAACTAACAACTGATACCGGCAGTTTGTTCCATGCTTCAGCTTCAGTCAGTTTGTTCTAACAGAACATCCATCTTTAAATGGGGATAAATATTACTTCTCAGTGTTAATACTGCCTCTGTAGCTAATCTGTATATATAAAAGTGAGGTTGTGTGCTGTCTGTCTCCTACGATTTAGATTCCTAACTACTCCCACATTTTGCGGTGCAGTTTAACCAAAACCGGGTATCTTATAGTCGTGATTCATATCGAGCCCTTCTGGGTATTAGCGCATGTCTACGATGAGTCTACGATTTAAAAAAAAATTTACCATCAATTTTTCCCATTTTTAATGCACTTTTGGCATATATAAGGGAAGTAACTCTCTAAAAATTTATTATTAAATCTCAGAACGTAAAAAGCTACAGTAACACCCCCCCCCTTTGTGGTTAGCCATATTGAGATGGCTATTATACTTTACATCTCTAAAAATGCTTATATAGTTATTTCCCTTACAAACCCGAGCAACACCGGGCGATACTGCTAGTATATAATAAGAGAAAGTAGATGTAAGGTACAAGGGAGAAGATTTCAAGTACAAGCATGAAACACAGTGGACACTCAGTGCTTCGTTACATTGAAATGCAATGAATACAGAGGAGAAATTTACTTCCATATTTTTTACCAATGTCCAAAAGTAGCTGAATGAATTGGCCACAGGACAACTGACCATAAGTGCCTCCTATTATCAGCAAAGTATTGTATACATGACTGTGACAACTTTCAGCCAACAAGTCTACCGAGATTAGAAGAGGTGGGGGAACGTTTTTATATTGGAGAAACTAGCATGCTTCAATGAATGCATAATGTTAGCATGCATGAACGATGGAGAATATGAGGTGAAATATGGTAATTGGATACAGATGTGTGGAAGCTGGAAGGGAATTGCCATTTGACAAGACTGCATTTCAAAATATTTTTATTTTCATAAGCCTATCATTTTATAAAGTGTAATTATTTTAAAACACTAACGAAATGTAAAACAATTCTGTGTTTTAGACTCCTACAGTATCTTTTTTATATTTTTACTGAAAATTCTTTCGTAAGGTATCATCACATATCAACTCAGCAAGGCAAAGTAACAAAGCACTTGTTAATTTTACAGTGCTACCACTGCTTACAGTTGTAAAGGACAATAGTTTGTGATAGCTACTGACAGTGCAAAGCTCAGTCAATGAGGAACATAGTATTGGCTTTGGAAAACATGGTAGCAATAACATATTCTTATCTACTGACCTCTTAACTGATTGTCCTTCTTCCCTATCCATCCCAAACATTTGCATCCTTAAGCTACTTCAGTTTCTTTTGAACTTAATTAATGATTTTACTACATATTCATAGTTTCTCTTCACATCTTACTTACCAGCTTTAACTTTACTTGATTTATCTGACACATTATTTTTTTTTCCAACTACTTTCATAGCTGAGAGAAAGAAAAAAAACAACAAAGAACAAGAGGTAGACAGACGAAGAGGCAAAGAGTAAGAAATGACTTCCATTATTCTGTCAAGGTTGATGACAGTCAAAACATGAATAACTCGGCTAAAAAAAAAAGAAAAAAAAAAAAAGAAAAACTAGACATGAAATGCATTGGACTAGTACTGAGAGATTGAAGTTGTTTTAAATTTTATCTGATCTATTGCCCACCTGTCAGAAAGAGGTGTAAGTCGGGGTGGTTAACTTTGATTTTCTAATGTTTCTCAAAATTACAATATTTTGCAGGCAATCACTTCCATCACCATTATCTACATCAGAGATTCTCAACACTTTACTATTATGAAACATTTTGGGAAATCTTTAATCCTTCACACTCACTATTCTAAGATTTGAACTAAAAAAAAACAGAAAACGTAATTATTTGAGGATATATTTATTCCCCATTGTTTGCCAGCAATAAATGTTTAAATGTTGTGGTGTAGGTCTTCTGCTTATGGCTTATACTCTCTTTACTCTTTTACTTGTTTCAGTCATTTGACTGCGGCCATGCTGGAGCACCGCCTTTAGTCGAGCAACTCGACCCCGGGACTTATTCTTTTGTAAGCCCAGTACTTATTCTATCGGTCTCTTTTGCCGAACCACTAAGTAACGGTGACGTAAACACACCAGCATCGGTTGTCAAGCAATGCTAGGGGGACAAACACAGACACACAAACACACATATATATATAAATATATACGACAGGCTTCTTTCAGTTTCCGTCTACCAAATCCACTCACAAGGCATCGGTCGGCCCAAGGCTATAGCAGAAGACACTTGCCCAAGATGCCACGCAGTGGGACTGAACCCGGAACCATGTGGTTGGTTAGCAAGCTACTTACCACACAGCCACTCCTGCGCCTATAGTATCCTTTTTCTTTTATTTGTTTCAGTTATTGAACTGAGGCCATGCTGGGGCACCACCTTGAAGTGTTTTAGTTGAAAGAATTGAACTGAGTACCTACTTTTTTCTTTAAACCGGGTACTTACTCTAGTGGCCTCTTTAGCCAAACAGCTAAGTTACAGGGTTGTAAACAAACTAACACTGGTTGTCATGCATTGGTGATGGGGCACAAAGACACACACACACACACACACACACACATTTACATGATGGGCTTCTTTCAGTTTCCACCTGCCAAACCCACTCACACTTTCGTTGGCCTGGAGCTATGGCAAAATACTCATCCAAGGTGTCGCACAGGGGAACTGAACCCAGGACAATGTGGTTGGGAAGCAAACTTCTTATGACACAACTATGCCTCCCTATTCATGAAGAATTTACATTTTTATCAAATATTTCAAAAAAAATGAACAGCCTTGTTTTCATGTGCCTTTCAGAATTCTACAGTAGTCTATTTTTTTTTTTTTAGGTACTTAGTCAGAAAAGTCAGAAAACAGAGAACATGACTTTTGGAAACATTTTTTCACGCTCAGAGTTGCTGAAGCATGGAACAAACTGCCTGCATCAGTTGTTGACTGCCATGACACTGCATCCTTTAAGGCCCTCATGCTTTCCGAAATCCGCCGAAACTATACCTGATTGCCCCCCTTCCATACTCATACACATAAGTGTATGTCATGACTCATGCACTATTCTTTTCCTGACACTTGTACATTACCCTATGTACTATACATACACTTTAGATGAGTTGTAGTGCACCTGAGCACTGTACACAATGTTTTATTATTATTATTATTATTATTATTATTATTTTATATGGTCATGATCAGGTTCTGTCATTAAGAGCAGCTCCACACAATGAATTTACTAAACAGAAAGAAACTAACCTTAAACCATCCAAAACTAAAATTCAATTAATCACAATCTTCCTTCCTCCTCAAGTCATGCAGGTGTGGCTGTGTAGTAAAAAGTTTGCCTCCCAACCACATAGTTCTAAGTTCAGTTCCACTGCATGGCCCCTTGGGCAAATGTCTTCTGCTATAGCCTCAGACCAACCAAAACCTTGTGAGTGGATTTGATAGATGGAAACTAAAATAAGGCAAGCTGGCAGAAACGTTAGCACGCCGGGCGAAATGCTTAGCGGTATTTCGTCTGCCGCTACGTTCTGAGTTCAAATTCCGCCGAGGTCGACTTTGCCTTTCATCCTTTCGGGGTCGATTAAACAAGTACCAGTTACACACTGGGGTTGATATAATCGACTTAATCCATTTGTCTGTCCTTGTTTGTCCCTTCTGTGTGTAGCCCCTTGTAAGCAGTAAAGAAATAGGAAACTAAAAGAATCCCATTGTATGTGTCTTTGTGTTTGTCCCCACCACTGCTTGACAACCGGTGCTGGTGTGTTTATGTCCCAGTAACTTAGCAGTTTGGCAAAAGAGACGGATAGAATAAGTACCAGGCTTTAAAACAAAAGTACTGGGGTCAACCCATTTGACTAAAACTCCTCAAGGCGGGGCCCAGCACTGAAACATGTAAAATATAAAAAGTGCTAAGTATTTTATTTAGATAATAGACTTTATCTTTGTCCACAATAATTTCAAGGGGGACATAAACATTAACAGTAGTGTATGTTTTATTGTCATTAGATTCTGTGACACTTTTTGAGGAGTGTGTCAGCTGAGGTCAAGACTAGATCAAGTGTTCTTTTATTGAAAGTTTTTACTGCAGTAGTAAAATGATAAAAGTTCTGAGTGTTTATTTAAGAGTTTCAACATGATAATGAATATTGTGGAATTTCCTCCTGAAACAAATATCAGTCTCTCAACAGACATAATTCCTTCTTACATTGTTTTCCTTTCATATCATCTTATCCAGATGAGTTTTAAGAGTATACTCTTTACTCTTTTACTCTTTTACTCGTTTCAGTCATTTGACTGCGGCCATGCTGGAGCACCGCCTTTAGTCGAGCAAATCGACCCCGGGACTTATTCTTTGTAAGCCCAGTACTTATTCTATCGGTCTCTTTTGCCGAACCGCTAAGTGACGGGGACGTAAACACACCAGCATCGGTTGTCAAGCAATGCTAGGGGGACAAACACAGACACACAAACACACACACGCATACATATATATACATATATACGACAGGCTTCTTTCAGTTTCCGTCTACCAAATCCACTCACAAGGCATTGGTCGGCCCGGGGCTATAGCAGAAGACACTTGCCCAAGATGTCACGCAGTGGGACTGAACCCGGAACCATGTGGTTGGTTAGCAAGCTACTTACCACACAGCCACTCCTGCACCTATAGTATAGTTCTGTTTTACATGGAGTTGAGTCGGAATAAGATGTTATAATGTTATCAATATCATTTAATGAGATAAAGCGGTGAGTTGGCAGAATCGTTAGCATGCCAGGCAAAATGCTTAGCAGCATTTCATCCGTCTTTGTGTTCTGAGTTCAAATTCCACCGAGGTTGACTTTGCCTTTTATCCTTCCAGGGTCAACAAAATAAATACCAGTTGAGCAATGGGGCTGATCTAATTGACTTGCCTCTTCCCCAAAATTGCTGGCCTTGTGCCAAAACTTGAAACCAATAATTTTTAATAGAATATATTATAAAGACCTGTTGAGGCAAGTGAAAATCAAAATCAAAATCGAAATCGATCAACATCAATGGAAATTGTAGCTGTGATACCAGTGCCGGTGGCACATAAGAGAACCATCCGAACGTGGCCGTAGCCAGCGCCGCCCCAACTGGCCTCCATGCTGGTGGCACGTAAAAAGCACCATCCGATCATGGCCATTGCCAGCCTTGCCTGGCCTCCGTGCCGGTGGCACGTAAAAAGCACCATCCGATCGTGGCCGTTTGCCAGCCTCGTCTTGCACCTGTGCCGGTAGCACATAAAAAGCACCCACTACACTCACGGAGTGGTTGGCGTTAAGAGAGGCATCCAGCTGTAGAAACACTGCCAGATCAGACTGGGCCTGGTGCAGCTTTCTGGCTTCCCAGACCCCAGTTGCACCGTCCAACCCATGCCAGCATGGAAAGCGGACGCTAAACGATGATGATGATGATGATGATGATAGAGGTTAAATCTGTTGATATCTACTCAAATATCTTTTCACAATATCTCCCTTTTGAGTGGCAAAAACACATCTTTTGATATTTGCATTCATTCTTTCCAGTCTTTACCTGTACCCAATATTATTGCAATATGAACCTTAGTATTCATCATCATCATCGTTTAACGTCCGTTTTCCGCGCTAGCACGGGTTGGACGGTTCGACCGGGGTCTGGGAAGCCAGGGGCTGCACCAGGCTCCAGTCTGATCTGGCAGAGCTTCTACAGCTGGATGCCCTTCCTAACGCCAACCACTCCGTGAGTGTAGTGGGTGCTTTTTACTTTTTACGTGCCACCTGCACAGGTGCCACGGGGGTCCGGCATCGGCCATGATCGGTTGGAGCTTTTAACGTGCCACCGGCACAGAAGCCAGCCAAGGCGACGCTGGCAACAGCCACGTTCGGATGGTGCTTTTTATGTGCCACCGGCACAGAAGCCTGTCGGGGCGGCGCTGGCATCGGCCACGTTCGGATGGTGCTTTTTATGTGCTACCGGCACAGAAGCCAGTCAAGGCGGCGCTGGATGATATAAAATATATATTGTTACATTCAATTAAATAACTTTTAGAATATGCTACCATTTAGAAAATGCACATTCATTAGTGTGTTGCTTGGCTCTTTCTCTTTGAACCCATCATGTCGCAAGGTGGATTCAGTTAAATCATAACCATTCAACATAAGGACTATTACAGGTTGGCAACAGGAAGGTCATTTGACCACAAAATCTTGTCTCAAATAAGTATCAATCCAACCCATGCCAGCATGGAAACACAGACATAAAACAAATGAATGAACCAGAGCTCCTGCAATCAAATATTTTACTTCTTTCTATGTGGCTTTGAAGATCTTCAAAGCCACAGTCGAACCAATTCTACTATATGGCTCAGAAACCTGGACGTTATCAAAGAAGCTTGAGAAGCGGTTGGATGGAACCTACACTTGCCTCCTTATGAGAGCTCAAAATCTCTCGTGGAAGTGCCATCCAACCAAAATGCAAATATATGGGAAACTACCACCTGTGTCATCTCTTGTGAAAGGTAGGAGAGTCCAGTTTGCTGGACATTGTTGTAGAGCTGAAAAAGAGGTAATTTCTACTCTTCTCCTCTGGAAGCCATCTACTCGCAATACCAGAGGGCGCACACTCTCCTACCCTGATGTAATCTCCAGGGATACAGGCATCCAGCAACAGGACCTCCGTAATGCCATGATGGACCGTGAAGTCTGGCATAGCATGGTAAATTCCATTGTCTCGACCACGGTCGAACAATGATGATCTTTCTATGTTCTCACGTCTGTCATTATTGTACTTTTCAAATATTTAAATTCATCAATTTGTTTTGTGTATTTTCTTTGTCATTTCAGTTGAATTGACTATTTTCCTTTCCTTTTTACTAGTTCTCATTATTCTTGTTTTAACCATCACTTTCCATTCCATATCTTTCTGCAGTTCCTTCAAAGTATATTGTGAGATTCATAAGTTCTTTTTCGTCTTCTTCCTTTGTCCTATTATTTATACATTAGTAGAATTCAACAATATTTGCATTATTTAATTTTAATTTTTAAATATCTATTAACTAAAATCTACCTTAATGCTGAAAACAAAGAAAAACATTAAGGTTGTAGATTACTTTCAGTTTTTGGTTATCCTGAACAGTCTCTTTTCTTTTTACATTTTTTTTTTCTATAACTTGCCACAGGAGTGGCTGTGTGGTAAGTAGCTTGCTAACTAACCACATGGTTCCGGGTTCAGTCCCACTGCTTGGCATCTTGGGCAAGTGTCTTCTGCTATAGCCCCGGGCCGACCAATGCCTTGTGAGTGGATTTGGTAGACGGAAACTGAAAGAAGCCTGTTGGATATATGTATATATATATATGTGTGTGTGTGTGTTTGTGTGTCTGTGTTTGTCCCCCTAGCATTGCTTGACAACCGATGCTGGTGTGTTTACGTCCCCATCACTTAGCGGTTCGGCAAAAAAGACCGATAGAATAAGTACTGGGCTTACAAAGAATAAGTCCCGGGGTCGATTTGCTCGACTAAAGGTGGTTCTCCAGCATGGCCGCAGTCAAATGACTGAAACAAGTAAAAGAGTAAAAGAGAGAGTAACTAGTTTAACAAAAACAATGCATTTCTCTTACTGGCCATATGTTACTTTAGGAATCTTTCAGATGAGGTACCGTCATTTAATCCCCAGAGTATTGAGGTTTCACCATCTGCAGAATGACAAGTTCTCTGTGCTGGCCCACTGTTTCTGAATTAATTCAGAAATATCAGTCACACAGTACAGCCATGTGAACTGGACAGATCAATGAAAGCTGCCAGAGGAATGGGAATTATACAAGAAGCACTACAAAAGACCTGACTGAAATATTCCGATGCCAGCGCCGCCCCGACTGGCTTCTGTGCCGGTGGCACATAAAAAGCACCATCCGAACATTGCCAGCGCCGCCCTGGCTGGCACGTTAAAAGCTCCAGCCGATCGTAGCCGATGCCGGACGCCCCCCCCCCCCAGCACCTGTGCAGGTGGCACGTAAAAAGCACCCACTACACTCGCGGAGTGGTTGGCGTTAGGAAGGGCATCCAGCCGTAGAAACTCTGCCAGATCAGACTGGAGCCTGGAGCAGCCCCTGGCTTCCCAGACCCCGGTCGAACCGTCCAACCCGTGCTAGCGCGGAAAACGGACGTTAAACGATGATGATGATCTAGCAAAACTAAAGATAAGCATTAAAAATTTTCAGTAACAGGCAAAAAAAAAAGATTGAGATGAAAGGAAGCTGTTCATAAGTGAAGTGGGTCTGTGATCTGAAGTTGAGTTTCTGGTCCCTTATTTTAACAAATCCTGTTTGCTAAACAGTCAGTCTTGAATGTTGAGGATTAACATCTTTAGTGTGCTGGCCAATGTAAGAGTAGTTGCAAATTCCTATATCAATTTTTGTCTTTGTTAATGGTTTTTGTTTCTATAACACCCAAAAAGTAACAACCTTTTAATGAAAACAAAGAGGCAAAAGTATGACTATCTGGTTAAAAAAGTTCATTTCTCAACTACATAGTTCGATAGACGGAAACTGAAAGAAGCTTGTTGTATGTGTGTATACATTATATATATAAATAAATAAATATAAATAAAATATTAGACAAAAAAACACCTTTTATCAATTCAAAATGAATAATTAAATTACACCATCTAGAAAATTACATATAATAGAAAAGTTAAAATTAAAATAACAATTAAAAAGTAAAGATTAAGTAAATTACAAGAATAATGTAATTTCTACCTATTATATACATTACATTATTCTTGTAATTTACTTAATCTTTACTTTTTAATTGTTATTCTAATTTTAACTTTTCTATTATATGTAATTTTCTACATGGTGTAATTCATTTTGAATTGATAAAAGGTGTTTTTTTTCTAATATATATATATATATATATCATATTGTGTGGAATTTGATTTAGTATTTCTTAATTGAATTCTTTTTCCTTGTAAGTTTGGATTTTATTCCCTCAAATAATAATTTTATATATATATAAATGTACATATGTGTGTTTCCTTTGTGAAATAGATGTAAACAAGTATCACCAACATACAAGTGGTGTCGTTTCCAAATATGTCTGGCCACAGGGAAATATTACCTTGCATGGAAATGAGTGAATATTGGTAACAAGAAGAGCATCTAATCATAAAAACTGCTTCAAAGAATTCCATTCAGCTGATGCAAGCTTGGAAAGGGGACATTAAAACAATGATGATGATGATGATGACGTTTCTATATTTACCTCAAAAAGTTGTTTTTTCAGTAAATGTAAATATCACATCTCTTAACCTGCTCAGTACAACTTTACAACAGATATTTGTCAAATCAAAAAAAAAAAGTGTGCGTGTGTGTTATAAAAATTCAAAATTTTGACTTATTTTAAATCAGTTTTCTTTTTATTAATAGTAATATTATTATTGTAAAAATTAAGTTTTACATTAATTTCTTTTTTCCCATGAGTTCATTGCAGGAGCAGTTGCTATTACAGAAAGGATGTTGCTGCTAACAACTCAACAGTGAAATAGGAACAGAATCTGTTTTATATCATTCAGAAATAACAGAGACTGGATTTAAGTGCCATGTTCAGAAGGACCATTCAATGGCTGTAGTAAAACTAAGACTTGAACTCGTGACCATCCAGTCTGTAGTCTAGCAGCTGAAATTCACAGCCACTGTTCCTCTTTGACATGAAAATAAATAAATAAAATACAAAAAAAAAAAAATTGATCTAACTGAAACGGAATAAAGTGCTGTCGCTTTCAAGTCTCATGTGAGATACACCCCACAACATTATCCAGTTTGGATAGATAGCAAAGCAAAATACTGGATATGTCCAACAGGAGAGCAGTGAATAGTCTAGAATACTTAATAATACAGTATCTTTAAGCTGAGACCAAGCATTAACTATTATGTCAATCACGGAATCTGGTCTCTGCTCATCTATTACTGAAACAACAGAAGCCAAATATATGAGGACAGGTGGTGATACCAAGAGCAATAACACTGACTGCAGACACTGGAGCAACCTGTGAAAGATAAATTGAAATAAATTAGTGAATTACTAACACAGAGTAAATGGAAAATAATGAGAATCATTGCAAATTTTTTTCATTTGACATGCACATTAGATAAATATGTTTTTACTACATTCAATATTTTACTCTTTTACTTGTTTCAGTCATTTGACTGCGGCCATGCTGGAGCACCACCTTTAATCGAGCAACTCGACCCCGGGACTTATTCTTTGTAAGCCCAGTACTTATTCTATCGATCTCTTTTGCCGAACCGCTAAGTGACGGGGACATAAACACACCAGCATCAGTTGTCAAGCAATGCTAGGGGGACAAACACAGACACACACACACACACACACACATATATATATATATACATATATACAAGCTTCTTTCAGTTTCCGTCTACCAAATCCACTCACATTGGCCCGGGGCTATAGCAGAAGACACTTGCTCAAGATGCCACGCAGTGGGACTGAACCCGGAACCATGTGGTTGGTTAGCAAGCTACTTACCACACAGCCACTCCTGCGCCTATTCGATATTTTTTCATTTTATCTAGTTTCAGCTCACGAGCTGTGGGGCCATGCTGGGGCACCGCCATTCAGGTGTCCCAATATGACGACAGTCGATAATATCAATTTTAGCATTTATTTTATTGACTTCAGAAACACAAACGCAAAGTCAACCCAGAAAGAATGCTCATAATCAAAAATCAGAAGGTATTCTGCAGAAAACTCTACTAAATCTGCCATCTGATATATGCACTCAAATATCCTCTCATATATATACCGTAAATCCTCGAGTATAGTCCGCCCTTGAGTATAATACGCAGGGGATTTTTAGCGGGCTGTACCTCTGAAAAACCTAAACCTTGTGTATAATACGCACCCCTTCTCTAACTTGAGTCAAGGAGGTCTATATAACGTCCTTGGTTGTAAAAATGTACACGGTAATGCACTTTATTATTATTGTATATATAACATAATGCAAATGTGTAGCTTTTTTGTGCATTTCATTTGCAGAAAATAAAGAAATAACAGTAATAACGTTTAATAAATGTTGCTTACAGCAAGTTATGGATGATTTAAGGTATTTTCGCGCCCGACATCACAAAATGCTTATGAATAAACATTGCTGACAGCAAATAGAGACTCGAACATTGCTTAGAAAATAATTTTCATTTTTAACCTCGTGTATAATACGCACTAGAGATTTTGACCTTTAATTTGGGGGAAAAAATGCAGATTATACTCGAGGATTTACGGTAAGATTTTAAAACAAACTTAATATGAAGATGAGCATTAAAATACAAATGCTTTGTTATTGTGAAATCTTTTGATACCTAAACTTAATCTGATATAACCCTAATCCTTTAGCATTTAAATCAGCCATATCAAGCCAAAATATTCTACCTATTTTATGCTCAGACTGGCCAGATCCAACCTCTCACACTTACCCTACAATGTCATTCTTAAAATAAGCAATCGTGCCGGTGGCACGTAAAAAGCACCATCCGACCGTGGCCGTTTGCCAGCCTCGTCTGGCACGTAAAAAGCACCCACTACACTCATGGAGTGGCTGGCGTTAGGAAGGGCATCTAGTCGTAGAAACATTGCCAGATCAGACTGGGCCTGGTGCAACCTTCTGGCTTCCCAGACCCCAGTTGCACCGTCCAACCCATGACAGCATGGAAATCGGACGATGATGATGATGATGATGATGATGATACCATCTAAATCTCAAAGCTATAAGATAATGTATGATTAATTCCAAATAATGTGAATAAATAAGAATTACACTTAATAGAGTAATCTAAATGCTGAAAGAGTTAAAGCGAATTTGCCATTTTTCTTTTTATTTTATCATTTTATTATTTTTATTTTACAGGTTAAATTTCTTAACAAAACTTGTTCTTTTCCTTTTAAAAAATTGAAGGAATAAAATTCAATTCCCCAAAAATGCTCTTACATTTCTGTTCCTAATTTTCAATTATGATATGTAATCTGGCAATAGTTTATAAGAACTGTGTATGTTATCATTCAACAAGCATCCAAATATTAAACCAATTACAAAGGACAATAACACATTTATCAAAATGAAACTATTCTGTCTTAGAAAAGGCTTAACTTTTATCTAAGAAGTTTTGATACTGCAAGGGAGATGACTCTTACTAATTAGCTAGTTTTAAGATCTACCTAAAACTAGAATGAATAATACTAGACAACTCGACAATTATGTTATACAAATCATTAACTTCCTGTAAACAAATTTTGTCTCATACATTGCTTACAGTGCTATCAATACATGGAGATAGCCTGGGTGGACAAATAGCAATAGTAAGATGACCGGCGGCTAAACAACAATACATATACTATATCACCGTGATCACCATGACCGACCAGGCTATCAGATGTTGCTACACATCGCTGGTCACAATGCACTTCGCATTGTTTTAGCCTTCAAATGACGCCACCCTGCTGGCTAAGCAAGGAGGCCAACAGGAGAAAGAGTGAGAGAAAGTTGCAGCAAAAGAGTACAGCAGGGATCACCACCCCCTGCCGAAGCCTCGTGGAGCTTTTAGGTGTTTTCGCTCAATAAACACTCACAACGCCCGGTCTGGGAATCGAAACCATGATCCTACGACCGCGAGTCCGCTGCCCTAACCACTGGGCCATTGCGCCGCCACATATACTATATACCATATAAATAATATTTTGTGATATAATCTATATTATTCTATCTTCGGTGAATTTTGGAACATTGTGTATAGAATTTTTGAAATTTTAAATTAAACTTCCACAAAGATATGTAACACAAGTGAATGGATATCTGAATATAAATATACGTATTTGGTTAGGAAGGGCATCCAGCTGTAGAAACTCTGCCAGATCAGATTGGAGTCTGGTTCGCCAGACCTCAGTCATTTCGTCCAACCCATGCTAGCATTGAAAAGCGGACGTTAAATGATGATGATGATGATGATGATGATGATTCACTGAGGATTGGGGGTGACGATTCTTCAGGTGGTAATGCAATAACTTATTCTACATCACAAAACTGAATTCCCAACTTCGTTGTAGTATCAGTGAGAATTCCACTATCTTTACAATCGAATTTCAATCACTTTGTTGTAAAATCCACTGTTTCCAGCTGTCGTTCCATGCAATATAACTAAATTTTGCTAAAGGAAGGACACGCATTATGCCAGCATCTCTTTCCAGGGTGTCTTATCTGCAAACATCTTAGTCTTCAATCACATAATATGGTAATTGGGATTGACTAATTGCTTTATCAAGGCCATTACTCTCCTATGACAATGCTGCTGATTTGTCTTCCACTAAAAAGCAGAAACAAGATTTATAGAAAATCTTTGGTTTTTTATAGATTATCCCTTTAGCCCTTAAAACCGGCCATATCAAGCCAAAACATTCTGTTTTAGGTTTAAACTGGCCAGATTCAGCCTCTAATACCTACTTTACAATGGCATTCTAAAAACAGGCGGCGAGCTGGCAGAAACGTTAGCATGCCGGGCGAAATACTTAGCGGTATTTCGTCTGCGTTACGTTGTGAGTTCAAATTCCGCCGAGGTCGACTTTGCCTTTCATCCTTTCGGGGTCGATAAATTAAGTACCAGTTACGCACTGGGGTCAATGTAATCGACTTAATACCTATGTCTGTCCTTGTTTGTCCCCTCTGTGTTTAGCCCCTTGTGGGTAATAAAGAAATAGGCATTCTAAAAACAGTCACATCATTGAAATCTTGAGGTTACAAGATAATGCATAATTAATTCTAAACAATGTGGAAACAATAAGCATTGCATTTGATAGAATAATATGAATACTAAAGGGTTAATGGGAAACAATCAGTTTTGAGATTTGTGTGCAATATTTCATAAATTATTGGGTATGAGTGGTGTTGTGTCTCCGCTCCCGTGTTGTTGCATGAAACAAAAACTGGATTATATAGTGGCCTCTCCTTTCATATGGATAAGAAGTTGATCTTTCTCTGGATAAGAAGTTGATCTTTCTCTGGATAAGAAGTTGATCTGATGCATGTAACTTCAACAGAAAAAGACGGACAATCGAGGTTAAATTGAGACACATTCAATTAAGTTCACTGCTAAGTGAATGAACAAAACAGCAGTGATACACATGAACTCACAACCCCAAAAGTTGCTAGTCAAATACTATATTTAGATGGAAGTTCCAAGAGGCAATGAAGGAACCTCTGTAAAATGATATGGACCATGAAAAGAACCTCTTGACTGTCAAATCTTTCTTAGCTTCAAGGTTCATCCAAGACTGGGACCACGGGCCATACGTCCCCTGCCCAATTCAAGATCACAACATACATGTACACTGCAACATAATTTCTTTTCCTCAACAGGCCCTGCCCTATTTAACATTGTCCCTAGGGAGATCAAAGAGGAAAAGGATCCCATCAACTTTAAACGGAGTCTGGATAGATTCCTTCAAAGAATACCAGATAAGCCACCCATAATTGGATACAACTCACCCAACAAGAACTCACTACTTGAACAAAACTTGATACAACTCACCCAACAAGAACTCACTACTTGAACAAAACTTGACTTAAACAGGATTCGAATAATCCTATCAGGTGGTGCTATTAAGTTAGACATGGCCTGGACCAATCTTTGGTCGAAACATATCTAAGTTTTTATCTAAGTTTTATATCATATAATTTTAACCCTTTAGTGTTTAAACCAGCCATATCCGGCCCAAATATTCTAAATGTTTTATATTCAAACTAGCCAGATCTGGTTTCTCACACTTACCCTACAATATTATTCTAAAAATAAACAATCATATCATTGAAACCTCAAAGCTATAACACAATGCATGATTAATTCAAAACAATTTGAGTGAAAAAGTATTATATTTAACAGAGAAATTTGAACACCAAAGGGTTAATAAAGGATGATTAAGATAATGTAGTTCAAGAAAGATTAGCCATAGCTGGAATACCATTGACCATGGATCTGCTCAATCAGGGCTGATTTGTAGTTAACCCTTTAGCATCCAGATTTCTTTGTCAAATCTAATGCTTATTTATTCACCTTGTTTTGAATCAACCATGCATTGTCTCATAGCTTCAAGATTTCAATAATGTGATTGCTTATTTTTCAGAATGACATTGTGGGATAGGTATGAAAGGTTGGATCTGGCCAATTTGGGTATAAAACAAGTAGAATGTTTGGGCCGGGTATAGCCGGTTTGAATGCTAAAGGGTTAAATAACAGCGAAAAGATTGTGCCAGATAATCCTGTTGCTGTTCAAAAACAGGATTCTGACAGAAAAATGAAGAACTTACTTGTTTGACACAGGTTGTACAATGACTGAAACTGGAATGATTGTAGCAGCAAGGAAAAATGCCAGAGAGATGTTCATTAATGCAATTGAAAAAAGAACAAGGGACTGGAAGATGAGAGTGACACATTTTAACAGGGGCCAGTCAACTTGAAAACCATTGTCAAATTCATGTGGTTTTCTGAAAGAAAAAAAAATATATATAAATAAACTTAAGTTAAAATGTCTACAAGTTAGTTTAACATTCAAAATTAGTTTACAAAAAGTAGGGCCATTGACATATGGGAGTTACCTTAGATAGCCTACCTTAAAACCCTTAAATGAGTGAAGAAAAGAGAAACTGCCGTTTCTTTCTCAACCAGAACACTTAGACACACATACGCCATTCTAAGCATTATGTCACAAATAAATAAATTGTTTCTATCATCAAAAAATATTTACATGGAATTGGTTTAAAAGAAAAATTTGTGTGTGTCTCCCTCTCTCTCTCTTTGGAGTGAGGGATGAATGAAAAATCCATGAGCAAGCTAATTTAAAAATTGATGCTACATAAACAAATGTTATCATATGATAAATGAGTTCAAAATATAGCGCGCCGGGCAAAATGCTTAGCGGTATTTCGTCTGTCGTTATGTTCTGAGTTCAAATTCCGCCAGGGTCGACTTCGCCTTTCATCCTTTCGGGGTCGATAAATAAAGTACCAGTTTTGCACTGGGGTCGATGTAATCGACTTAATCCCTTTGTCTGTCCTTGTTTGTCCCCTCTGTGTTTAGCCCCTTGTGGGCAATAAAGAAATATATATAATATATATAAAATCTGAAAACATTTTCTTCCTATCTACTTTTCATTGAAAACATTGAGATTTTCCAAAATTTGTCACCAACTTACTTAGAAATGAATCGCGGAAAGAAAAGCCAGGCAGAGAACAATGCCATGAGTCCATATGTGATAGCCTCATCTGTTGGTATCTTCAAGTGACGTGCATGGCTATTGAATACATCAGGCAGGTAATATGTCATTAAACCAACAAGGAAACTCAAGATAATCATTGGTATGATGGACAGTAAATCTCGGGACTTATCTTCCTGCTGAAAGATAATAAGTTTTACAAATATTAGCAATTTTTAAAAAAACCTTCAAAATTTTCACTGAATACATTTTGGAAAGATTTATTAATAACAGATTATTTAGATAAATGTAACTCTCTCTCTTTTACTCTTTTACTTGTTTCAGTCATTTGACTGCGGCCATGCTGGAGCACCGCCTTTTAGTCGAGCAAATCGACCCCGGGACTTATTCTTTGTAAGCCCAGTACTTATTCTATCGGTCTCTTTTGCCGAACCGCTAAGTAATGGGGACATAAACACACCAGCATCAGTTGTCAAGCAATGCTAGGGGGACAAACACAGACACACAAACACATACACACACATATATATATACATATATACGACAGGCTTCTTTCAGTTTCCATCTACCAAATCCACTCACAAGGCATTGGTCAGCCCGGGGCTATAGCAGAAGACACTTGCCTAAGATGCCACGCAGTGGGACTGAACCCGGAACCATGTGGTTGGTTAGCAAGCTACTTACCACACAGCCGCTCCTGCACCTATAAAAGTTTTTTTTTTTTTTTTTTTAATTTTTGTACTGAATTAGGTCTATCTCTTCTTTATATTTGTGTGGGTGTAAATGATGCCACAAAGGATCGACTCTTGCAAGTTGATACTGCAGCAAGGACATGAGCAGGGAGAAAGTTCTGGAAGGCCTAAGCATAGTGGTTAGTGCAGGCCACAGGAGGGGCTTAATAACAACTTACATTGAAAGATAAGTTTTACAAATATTAGCAATTTTTTAAAAAAACCTTCAAAATTTTCACTGAATACATTTTGGAAAGATTTATTAATAACAGATTATTTAGATAAATGTAAAAGTTAATTTTTTTTTTTTTAACTTTTTGTACTGAATTAGGTCTATCTCTTCTTTATATTTGTATGGGTGTAAATGATGCAACAAAGGATCAACTTTTGCAAGTTGATACTGCAGCAAAGACATGAGCAGGGAGAAAGTTCTGGAAGGCCTAAGCATAGTGGTTAGTGCAGGCCACAGGAGGGGCTTAATAACAACTTACGTGATGAGAGGTAGAGAGAGAGAGACAGGTGAGTCTGGATTGCCCAAGTTGAGGTGTCACGATACCAGCCAATTCCAAGAAGCAGAGACTGTTATACTAACTGTTTCTTTATTGCCCACAAGGGGCTAAACATAGAGGGGACAAACAAGAACAGACAAACGGATTAAGTCGATTACATCGACCCCAGTGTGTAACTGGTACCTAATTTATCCACCCCGAAAGGATGAAAGGCAAAGTTGACCTCGGCGGAATTTGAACTCAGAACGCAACGACAGACGCAATACCGCTAAGCATTTCGCCCAGTGTGCTAACGTTTCTTCCAGCTCGCCGCCTATACTAACAATAGAAAAACTGTGGAGAAAAAAGAGAGCATCCTGGAGGACCAGAAGTTGGAGCATGTCTTGGAGTGACTTAATACCAATCAGTCAAGTACACTTTCTCCAGATACAGTCTAAAATGTTTGTGCATACAACGATAGCAAAGTCCTGTATATGACAGTAATTATACTCCAGTGTGGGGTTAACTTTGAGTGTCAGTAATTGTGAGAGGCTAAAGTATTTTTTGGCTCCAAAGAGAAGAGCCAACCTTCTGAGATGTGGCCCTATGTACATTTGGTTTCAGTTTTTATATTCAAATCAACCAAATTATATATTTGTATGTAAATACTATCTTTATATCTTTTATCTTTTATCTGTTTCAGTGATTAGACTGCGGCCATGCTGGGGCACCACTTTGAAGAATTTTTAGTTGAATGAATTGACCTCAGTACTTGTTTTTTTATAAGCCTGGTACTTATTCTATTAGTCTCTTCTACTGAACCGCTAAGTTATGGGAGACATAAACACACCAACACCTGTTATCAAGCAGGACAAACACAGACATAAGACACACATCATCATCATCATCATCATTGTTCGACCGTGATCGAGACAATGGAATTTACCATGCTACGCCAGACTTCACGGTCCATCATGGCATAACGGAGGTTCTGTTGCTGGATGCCTGTATCCCTGGAGATTACATCAGGGTAGGAGAGTGTGTGCCCTCTGGTATCACGAGTAGATGGCTTCCAGAGGAGAAGAGTAGAAATTGCCTTGTTTTCAGCTCTACAACAATGTCCAGCAAACTGGACTCTCCTACCTTTCACAAGAGATGACACAGGTGGTAGTTTCCCATATATTTGCATTTTGGTTGGATGACGCTTCCACGAGAGATTTTGAGCTCTCATAAGGAGGCGAGTGTAGGTTCCATCCAACCGCCTCTCAAGCTTCTTTGATAACGTCCAGGTTTCCTGTCAATATACAGGATGGTTAGGACTCCTGATAAAATACAGTTCTCTATTTAGGAGATGAGATATTATTTACATTATTTACATTTGACGGATATATGTCCTCATCTCGTTTGTTAACACGTTTCGGCTGATATACCCTCCAGCCTTCATCAGGCGTCTTGAGGAAATTTCGAACCTGGGTTCTCATTCGTAAGTTATTTTTCGATATTGCTATTATTATTATTATTATTATTATTATTCAAGTCACTGCCTGGAATCGAACTCGGAATCTTGGGGTTTGTAGCCCGCGCTCTTAACCACTACGCCATATGCCCGAGTTCGATTCCAGGCAAGACACACACATATGGTTGGGAAGCAAGCTTCTTACCACACAACCGCACCAATAATGCAAAAAGACTTGCAACGGAAGTCTTTTGCTTCCACTCCAACCGATGTAGAGTGGATTTGATCTCTGATATCAAGTCACTGTGCTAAACCAGCTATTACAGTTATTACCCAAAATGGTTCCTGCTACTTACCTCATCTGGGTCGTTTTTCAAACTGTCATCATCTTCAATATCATTTACATCTTTAGACAATTTTTCCAGTGGATCTTCTTCTTTCTTCTCACAAGAAATCTCTTTCTTTGACTGACTCACTTCATTGTCTTCTTTCTCTACTTCTTTCTCTTGTTTCTCTGTTTCAGGTTCTTTTTCATCTTTTTCTAGCTTGGAAGAATTTAAATCACTTTTTTGTGGCTTCTTTTCATTTTTGTCTTTTGGCTTTTCAGAACCAATCCACAAAGAAATGGCATGAAATGTGTTAAGGTGGACGTATCTTTTAAATCATTCTTATGTATACTTGAGCAAATTATGATAGAAGACAAAAAAAAAAAAATCACATCAATGATGAGTAGGATTATCATGATCATGATGATGATGTTCATCTGAATAAAAATGGCCTTCCAGTGATCATGTTTACCATAATCAAGTGGAGAAGAAAGTACAAATAACTCTCTTCAACATACAAAAAAAGAAAACTCTTAGCTTCTTCCTTGTAACCTGTGCCTACTTGAATCCTGCCAAAGGAGATGTGGATGAGATGCAATTTGCTTTTATGCCAGGAACGGGGACAATAGATGCAGTGTTCATTGTAAGAAGATTACAGGAGGAATACCGAGATAATGGGAAGGAGTTGTACATATGCTTCATTGATCTGGAGAAGGGATTTGATAGGGTTCCAAGAAATATGATTGAATGGGCATTGAGGAAGAGAGGTGTACTAGAAGTAATGGTGAGAGCAGTGACCAGTTTGTATGAGGGGGTAGAGACAAAAGTGAGAATTGTATCAGAGCTGTCAGAGGAGTTTGTAGTTAAAGTTGGTGTGCATCAGGGATCTGAGTTGTCTCCAATGTTGTTTGCAAAAGTGGTTGATGTGTTGACGGAGAGTGCAAGAGAGGGATTGATAATGGAGATACTGTATACAGATGATATTGTTCTGATGAGTGAGACGATGTAGGGATTGAGGGAAAAGTTTTGGAAATGGAAGAAGGCATTTGAAAGCAAGGGCTTGAAGGTAAACCTCGGGAAGACAAAGGTGATGGTGAGTGGGGTGGGAGGAGAAGTGTTAGTGAGTAAGGTGGATCCATGTGGTGTATGTGGGAGGAGGGTAATGGCAAATGTACGAGATGTGAGAAATGGATTCATGGTAGATGTACAAAAATGAAGAAGGTGATCCCAAGACTGGTGAGAGAGTTTGTTTGTAGATGTGAGAAAGGAGGTGGAGGTCTGGCGAAATCAGTGGGAATACTATGTGATGAGGTGGAGATGGTGAGAGGGTTTTGTTATTTGGGAGATAGGGTGGATGTAAGTGGTGGGTGTGAAGCAGCTGTGACAGCAAGAGAGAGACTTGGCTGGGTGAAGTTCAGGGAATGTGGAGCATTGTTATAGGGGAAAAGGTTCTCATTGAAGACGAAAGGAAAAGTCTACAGGAGTTGTGTGAGAGCTGCAATGCTGTATGGGAGTGAGACATGGTGTTTGAGGGAGGGAGAGAGAGAGAGAGAGATGGCAACTTTGAGAAGGACTGAGAGAGCAATGGTGAGAGAAATGTTTGGTGTGAGGCTGTTTGATAAGGGGACTGAAGACTTGATGGGGATGCTGGGGTTGGAGGAATCAGTGTAACAGCTGACAAGGGTGAATGGAGTGCAGTGATATGGGCATGTGTTGAGGAGGGGCAAGGAGCATGTTCTGAAGAGGGTGCTAGACTTTGAGGTAAATGGACAGCGAAAACGAGATAGACTGAGGAAAATGTGGAGGGGACAGGTGGAGGAGGAGATTGGGAGGGTTGGCTTGAGAAGGGAGCAAGATGGTGTGAGGGCAGTTGCTATGGCATTGAGGTAGATCCAGTCACCTCTGTTGACGAGGACAAAACCCAGATTCGAAATGATGGATGATGATGTTTACTTTTCAATTGAAAATTTTACATCTTAATACAAATCTTAGCTACAATCCCCTTAACTCGGTCACAAAGAACTCAAGTAGAAAGAGTACCTATTCTTCAGACTAATGTCAATAAAACATAAAAATGTTAAATAACAAGATATGTTGTGAGAGCCAAAAATATATGAAAAATAAATTGGCCTAACATATTAGAAAAAGAGGTATACAAGATCATTCTCTTCACAAATATATGTACTTTTATATGTCAACTAAGATTCAAATTTTAAAGAAGTATTTTCGTTTTTGTAGCTTGTACAGAAGCATTAAGTAAGCTTTGTCTCTAAAGGGATGATAATAGAATTTGGAGGAGCATTGTGGAAAGCTTGAAAACATATTGTTAAAAGTAATGAAGAGGTTAACAGAAAAAATTTAAAAGAAGAATCAAATCCATTCTGTGTAGAAAAACAGTAGAAAAACAGACAAAACTGTTAGTGATGATAATTAACCTGATATTAAAAACTTATGTTTTATCTAAGTTTTTTGTCACTTTTGAATAAAGGGTGGTGAAAAGGATATTTTGATCAAACCAGCAGCTGTCATTAAACTGAAAGGTGGCATATACAATCCGATGGAGATATACCGGTTGGTAGCAGGCATTAAGTAAAAGAAGAAGGATTGATGGAATCTCTCAAGAAGGTTGTTGAGACTACGGAATATGCCTTCCACAATCCTGTAAAAATAAACAAAAAACAATAGCAACTCATGGCAGTAAAGGTTTCAACATTCAGGAGGGGTTTTCACCCTACAAATATAGTTATTTTCCTCAAATACATCTTATTCATTTTAACAGCTGCCAACCCATGCTAGCATGGAAAGCGGACGTTAAACGATGATGATGATGATGATTTTCCATGTTTGCATGTCTCAGATAGAATTCATTGAAGTACATTTTCAAAGCGAGATACCCTTTCTGTTGCCAACCTTCATCTGTTTCCATGCAAAACAACATTTCCCCATGGCATGTTATTTCATGTAAGACTAAAAGAGAACATTCTTTTCATGGTGTTCATTTACAACCATTGCATAAGGTTAGAACAAGCATACACGCAAACATGTATGTACACATACATATATATATATGTAAGGAAGGCGGCAAGCTGGCAGAAACGTTAGCACGCCGGGCGAAATGCGTAGCCGTATTTCGTCTGCCGTTACATTCTGGGTTCAAATTCCGCCGTGGTCGACTTTGCCTTTCATCCTTTCAGGGTCGATAAATTAAGTACCAGTTACGCACTGGGGTCGATATAATCGACTTAATCCGTTTGTCTGTCCTCGTTTGTCCCCTCTGCGTTTAGCCCCTTGTGGGTAGTAAAGAAATATATATATATATATGTAAACATCCAATGATGAGAATGAGCACTCAACACCATATTGGTGGATAACGATTCTTTAATTGTGTATTAAGGCTTGGTTTCATGTTAAGGAATACCTCAGAAATTATCTTCTAGATAACACATGTGACATGCTTAGTTTTTAGGATGAGCTACAAAATGTGGGTCTTCCACAGCATTAACTTTATCTTTTGTATTAGGCTATTTTCTAATTAATTAATAAATTAATTAAAGACAGACAGAAAGACAGATATTTTGCATAGGTTTCAGATTAAGAAGTTTTGTGTCTATAAGTAAGTTTCTAATGTTTGTTATTTTTATCCCATAAGGTTGTGGTATAGTCAATAACAGCATTGAAACTATATTGGGAAAAAAGGCCTGGGGTTTATATTCATCAATGGATTTATATATCAGCAGAAGATCAGTGAAAACATCGGTGTTTATCTCCATTTTGGATTAAAACAAAGAAAGTCATACACACATACACACACAATGGGCTTTTCTCAGTTTCTGTTGGCCTAATCAGAGTTGTAGTAGAAGACACTTGCCCAAGATGCCATGCAGTGGGACTGAACCTGGAACCATATGGTTAGGAAAACAAGCTTCTTAACTACACAGCCACACTTGCATCTATCAAATATATGTACTCTCATCAAATAAAGAGTAAAGAGTAAGGGTAGAGACTGTCTTTGGTCATGAATGACCATGAGATTGCACCTAGAAAGTACCCCTCCAAGGCACGAGTCTAGGCAAGGTTGTTTTTATCGAAGACCAACAGTTGCCCATGCATACCAGCCTCGCCTCTCCACACCACCGATGTTATCCAAGGGAAAAGGAAAGGCCAACACAGCATGACACCAATGACGTTGCCTTTCATTTCTATAGCTGAGTGAACTGGAGCAATGTGAAATAAAGTGTCTTGCTCAAGAACACAACACGCAGCCTGGACCAGGAATCAAACTCACAACCTCATGATTATAAGCCCGATGCTCTAACCACAGCCATGCACCTTCAAATGCATACAAGACAAACATGATGAGAATATACAAAAGCAAGGCAGAGGCATAGCAAGAGGGAGATAGTTGCTCCTGTTTCATCATCATCATCATCATCATCATTTAACGTCCGCTTTCCATGCTAGCATGGGTTGGACGGTTCAACTGGGGTCTGGGGAGCCCGAAGGCTGCACCAGGCCAGTCAGATCTGGCAGTGTTTCTACAGCTGGATGCCCTTCCTAACGCCAACCACTCCGAGAGTGTAGTGGGTGATTTTATGTGCCACCGACACAGGTGCCAGACGGAGCTGGCAAACGGATGGTGTTTTTTATGTGCCACCGACACAGGTGCCAGATGAGGCTGGCGAACGGCCACGATCGGATGGTGTTTGTTACGTGCTCACAGCACGGAGGCCAGTCGATGCGGTACTGGCTACAGCCACGTTCGGATGCATGCCTGATATTTAGAATGTGAGGGCCAAAAGAGTGTTTGTCCCCACCGACCCAAATGTTGAGAATTGTTGTTACGCAACTAAAGTGTGGTAAAAAGTGACATGATTTCATGCAACTGTTTGAATCCAGGTTTTTGAACAAGTATCGCCTAAAAAGGTTGGCATCAGGAAGGAGCACCTGATCAAAAACACCATCTCACTAAGTCTTATGTAACTTGTGTCACAATGGAAAAGTAGACATGAGAATAATGAACTAGAAGCAGGTGGGTGAAAGAAAATTATGAATAAGGCTGTTAAATCTATTTTGAAATTGAAATTGAAATAACATTGGCAAAGAATAGAGACAATTCGAATAGATCAACATTGCAGGCCTCTCAACATAAAAATTCAACCATGGAAAAAAAATGAATGAGGCTGATGATTTAATAAAAATACTTACCGACCAGTTACCATTAAATCTGATGTTTTCTGCCCAAATGCTCGTGAGACACCTTGAAGAGTGACAGCTTCGATATGGTAGCGATGAAACAGGCCATGGTTGCCAGAAGGAGATCCAGATGCTTGAGTTTTCATCATACGCAGCATCGTCAGTAACGAATGTTTGAATCCATTTAGTGAATCCGGATCATAATAGTCATACTGTGAACAGTAAAGAAAATTACAAGGGACCTTTTCGGTTTGAACAGCAGTTTTTAACATAATTTCTAGGTAACTAAAAAGTTTTAAACTTCGTATACTGGTAGAATGTGTTTATAAAACATCTTTTTCTCTTGGATTTATTGAGAAAATTCTATAGTTTGTAAGATATTTGTTGTTTTTTTTCTTCAATTTCTGCAATTTCAACCAATCAATGACATCTATTGAGGTAAAAAAAACATTCTGTGCCGTATGAATATGTCCCTCATTTAAGAAACAGATTGGGTTTATTTACATTTGTGAAGAAAAAAGGATACCCTTCCCCCCACCCCTAACCCTAAAATAGATTGAAATGCAATAGATCGATACTAGGGTCATAATTGTGGGTGACAATTTCATATGACACCGCTAGAAAAAACTGCCGTTCAAACCGAAAAATCCATTACAAGATTAAATCTATGGAGATTCAACAAAGAAAGAATATTTGCCAAACAAATTAAAAATAGTTATTGACTAATGTATTACTCTCACTCAAAGACGGCAAGTGTACAAAAGGAGGCCAGAAGAAACGCTACAAGGACTCCCTGAAAACGAACCTCAAAAAGTGTGACATCAACGTCACCAACTGGGAGGAAACGGCAAAAAACAGACCACTCTGGAAAACCACCATCCATGAGGGAACGGCGACTTTCGAGTCGAAAAGGTCGGCAGAGCTGGAGGCTAAAAGACGACGACGGAAGGAGCACCAACAACAACCACATGCGACTCTCCCTTCCGGCACTAGATGTCCGCACTGCGACTGATCTTTTCAAGCAAGAATTGGTCTTATCGGTCACCTACGGAGTCACCAGTAAATTTGCGCGAAGACCATCATCCTCAGCCTTGAGGGATTGCCATCATCAAAAAAAACTCTCACTAAATATTTCTAGTCAACTTTTTAATGGCCAAACCATTAAAATAATGTCAGTCATTAACTAACACTGCTTTTATTCCCCCTCCATATTTATTTCTAAACTTACCTGAAAAATAAGCATATCTCACAAATGATATTAACTTCCTTTTTAGCCAGCACGGACTATTCCAGAGATAACAGGGTCATTTTTTTCCTTTTTAACTATTTTTTTTTTTTTGACTATTCCGAAGAACAGATTAGTAAAGTTTGTAGCACTTGAAATCTTGACAAAGAATATAGAAATTCTATAGTCATTTGTACAGTGCCATTAATATATTTAGTCTCTTTTACTCTTTTACTTGTTTCAGTCATTTGACTGCGGCCATGCTGGAGCACCGCCTTTAATCGAGCAACTCGACCCCTGGACTTATTCTTTTTGTAAGCCCAGTACTTATTCTATCGGTCTCTTTTTGCTGAACCGCTAAGTAACGAGGACATAAACACACCAGTATTGGTTGTCAAGCAATGCTAGGGGGACAAACACAGACACACAAACAAACACACATACATATATATATATATATATATATATATATATATATATATATATATATATATATATATATATATATATATATATATATATATATATATATATATACATATATACGACAGGCTTCTTTCAGTTTCCATCTACCAAATCCACTCACAAGGCATTGGTTGGCCCGGGGCTATAGCAGAAGACACTTGCCCAAGATGCCACGCAGTGGGACTGAACCCGGAACCATGTGGTTGGTTAGCAAGCTACTTACCACACAGCCACTCCTGCGCCTAACATAATCTGCGTCTGAACATAATCATTAATATACTTAGTCTATGTAAACATACTTTGTCTTCCTATGCTGTCAGGTTCAATATACTGTTTCATATGCTCTTTTTATTAAGGTTTAGACAATTTATAGATACCTGGCTTGAGTACAACAGGAGGATCTAAGAAGATTTGAAATTTTGATAATCTACTTCCTGATAAAACCCTCTCATAATTTGGGCGTTAAGCCAAAGCAATTTTCATAGCAAGACTAGATTATATTATATGGTGTATGGTGTAATATATGATTAAATAGATTAATGAATTAATCATATGATTGAATTCAGTTTACCATAAAAAGAAATATTATATTCAACTAGCAGTATCGCCCAGCGTTGCTCGGGTTTGTAAGGGAAATAACTATATAAGCATTTTTAGAGATGTAAAGTATAATAGCCATCTTAATATGGCTAACCACAAGGGGGGGGGGCGGTGTTACTGTAGCTTTTTACGTTCTGAGATTTAATAATAAATTTTTAGAGAGTTACTTCCCTTATATATGCCAAAAATGCATTAAAAATGGGAAAAATTGAAGGTAAATTTTTTTTTAAATCATAGACTCATCGTAGACGCGCGCTAATACCCAGAAGGGCTCGATATGAATAACGACTATAAGATACCCGGTTTTGGTTAAACTGCACCGCAAAATGTGGGAGTAGTTAGGAATCTAAATCGTAGGAGACAGACAGCACACAACCTCACTTTTATATATAAAGATATGTTTCGGGGTGACCAGTGGATTGAAATCTCCCCCTGTCAAAAACTGTGCAACAAATTTTATTCTCTAGTTTCCAGACATTAAAAAGATTCATGTACAGGCTTCTTCAAGATAACACATGTGACATGCTTAGTTTTTAGGATGAGCTACAAAATGTGGGTCTTCCACAGCATTAACTTTATCTTTTGTATTTCTATTTACACTAGGCTATTTTCTAATTAATTAATAAATTAATTAAAGACAGACAGAAAGACAGATATTTTGCATAGGTTTCAGATTAAGAAGTTTTGTGTCTATAAGTAAGTTTCTAATGTTTGTTATTTTTATCCCATAAGGTTGTGGTATGGTCAATAACAGCATTGAAACTATATTGGGAAAAAAGGCGGCGAGCTGGCAGAAACGGTAGCACGCCGGGCGAAATGCGAAGTCGTAATTCGTCTGCCGTTAGGTTTTGAGTTCAAATTCCGCCAAGGTTGACTTTGTCTTTCATCCTTTCAGGGTCGATAAATTAAGTACCAGTTACGCACTGGGGTCGATGGAATCGACTTAATCGCTTTGTCTGTCCTTGTTTGTCCCCACTGTATGGGGCTTGTGAGTAGTAAGGAAATATATATATTGGGAAAAAAGGCCTGGAGTTTATATTCATCAATGGATTTATATATCAGCAGAAGATCAGTGAAAATAGAAACACAATGATGAGATTAATTGCTGAAGTACTAAAGGGGTAGATAATAATAATTTTAATAAAATTTATTTTAAATAGAAACTGAACAAAATATGAATGAAGAATTTCAAGATACCTGGTTGTGCAGCCTCACAGAGTCCCCTTCACGCCGGCAAAGACGCACAACTAGATTGACCAGATCAAGGTTTGGCAATTGACCATTGAGGCCTTCCATCTTGATGTTATAATAAGCTACTTTCTCAAGAGGGATCTCTAAATTAAGAGCAGCTTGAATTGACCCACTTCGACCCCACAAAGTTCCTGGAAAAACATCTAAAAAAAAATACAAATTTTATTACAGATTGAAAAATTAATGAGTGTCAGGGGTAAATGAATATTGTTCATTATTATGAATCTATAAAATATATTGTTGCACAATGTCTATTAGAAGTCAACCTGCCAGCTATATACACACACTTATGTATGTAAACCCAAACATAGATTTAGATATTTGAACACATATTCAGAATTACATTTCAATAAATATTTTGAGTTCACATTATTGTATGAAAAAATTCCCAACCCAGTAATACAATTTTCTTAAACATAGGCGCAGGAGTGGCTGTGTGGTAAGTAGCTTGTTTACCAACCACATGGTTCCGGGTTCAGTCCACTGCGTGGCATCTTGGGCAAGTGTCTTCTACTATAGCCTGGGGCCGACCAAAGCCTTGTGAGTGGATTTGGTAGACAGAAACTGAAAGAAGCTTGTCGTATATATGTATATATGTATATGCGTGTGTGTGTTTGTCTCCCTAGCATTGCTTGACAACTGATGCTGGGGTGTTTATGTCCCCGTCACTTAGCGGTTCGGCAAAAGAGACCGATAGAATAAGTACTGGGCTTACAAAAGAATAAGTCCCGGGGTCGAGTTGCTTGACTAAAGGTGGTGCTCCAGCATGGCCGCAGTCAAATGACTGAAACATGTAAAAGAATAAAAGAATAGAGGCAAACATTTGATTAAGAATTTGCTTAATAATTACATAGTTTCCCCTATGCAACATCTTGGGCAAGTGTCTTCTATTACAGCCTTGGGTTGATCAATGCCAAACTCTGAGCACCTTTTCAAACTCCACCCATCTAACACCCGTGGACATATTTACAAAGTCAGAAAACAGCACAGCTCCCATGACTTCAGGAAACATATTTTCATGCTGAGTTGCTGAAGCATGGAACAAACTGCCGGCATCAGTTGTTAGTTGTCGGAGCACTGCATCCTTCAAAACTTCCATGCTTTCTGAGATTCGCCAACACTACACCTGATTTTCTCCCCTCCATAAACACACAAGCATGTATCTGACTCATGCACTGTTCGCTTTCCAGACATTTGTACATTACTGCATGTACTCTGACAAGTTGTGGTGCACCTGAGCACTGTATACAATAATTTCATTATTATTTTAAATTTTGCAGGTAGAAACAGTCAGAAACCTGTCATACATGTGTGTGTGAGAGGCTGTACTTGTATTATTTATGTCCTGAAACTAAGCAGTTCGATAGAGATGATGAAAATAAATACCAAACTTAGAAGTAAGAACTGGGGCTGATGCAATTGCCTTATAAGTGATACCTCAGCTAGTCACAAATAAACAAGTAAAATAGTAATGGACTTGACCCATTAGGCGCAGGAGTGGCTGTGTGGTAAGTAGCTTGTTTACCAACCACATGGCTCCGGGTTCAGTCCCACTGCGTGGCACCTTGGGCAAGTGTCTCCTACTATAGCCTCGGGCCAACCAAAGCCTTGTGAATGGATTTGGTAGACGGAAACTGAAAGAAGCCCGTCGTATATATGTATATGTTTGTGTATCTGTGTTTGTCCCCCTAGCATTGCTTGACAACCGATGCTGGTGTGTTTATGTCCCCGTCACCTAGCGGTTTGGCAAAAAGAGACCGATAGAATAAGTACTGGGCTTACAAAGAATAAGTCCCGGGGTCGAGTTGCTCGATTAAAGGCGGTGCTCCAGCATGGCCGCAGTCAAATGACTGAAACGAGTAAAAGAGTATAAGTCTAGGACTTGTTATCATTATCAGCTAAATGGACTCTTTTACTCTTTTACTTGTTTCAGTCATTTGACTGCGGCCATGCTGGAGCACCACCTTTTAGTCGAGCAAATCGACCCCGGGACTTATTCTTTGTAAGCCCAGTACTTATTCTATCAGTCTCTTTTGCCGAACCGCTAAGTGATGGGGACGTAAACACACCAGTATTGGTTGTCAAGCAATGCTAGGGGTACAAACACAAACACACATACACACATATATATATATACATATATACGACAGGCTTCTTTCAGTTTCCGTCTACCATAACCATTCACAAGGCTTTGGTCAGCCTGAGGCTATAGCAGAAGACACTTGCCCAAGGTGCCACGCAGTGGGACTGAACCCGGAACCATGAGGTTGGTTAGCAAGCTACTTATCACACAACCACTCCTGCGCCTATGATTATATTTACTGATTATATTTACTGAATCTTTCATTTCAATGAAAATGTATTCCATCAAAAGGAACAACATATCATTATCATTCACTTAATAATAATGAACACTGGTTTCATTCACTCCACATAATCTTGAATATAGAACAAATTTATAATCAAATACAAGTTGTGCACTTACATTTTGAAGACTGTACTTGGTGATAACCATCAAGCCATGCTTCAATGCCTATGTGTTCATGCTGCGTCAGCAAGAAAATGATATCCTTGGCCCAAAAGGTGTGTTCTGAAACAGTTAAAGATCAATCTTAAGAACTCATCAACAGGTGTTCAATATAAAATAAATAAATAAATAAATAAATAAATATATACTGAAATGTATGGTATAAACAGATTTGATGACAAAGTGTCATTGAGTTTGTTGTAACAACAATTCATGACAACAATCATTATTATAATGAAGTTAAGTAATAAGTGTATGATGCCAGGAAAGAATTGTGGACATAAATGCTACAGAACCAAACTAAACGCCTACCATTCCTATCAGTTCAATTACGTTCCGAGTTCAAATTCCGCCGGTCGACTTTGTCTTTCATCCTTTCAGGGTCAATAAATAAAGTACCAGTTACGTACTGGGTCGATATAGTCGACTTAATCCGTTTGTCTGTCCTTGTTTGTCCTCTCTGTGTTTAGCCCCTTGTGGGTAGTAAAGAAATATATATATGCTTCGTTGAACTTATTCTCTTATATGCTTCAGTCCAATGACTGTGGCCATGCTGGAGTACCGCCTTTTGAACAAAAATCATTTTACAAATCAAGAGGGGGAGAAAAAAAAGTTATGTTAAAAAATGTTTTTAATTAAGCTTAAGCTCGGCTGTGTGTTACGATCACTTGCAATCATGTGGTCCTGAGTTCAGTTCCACTATACTGCACTTTGGAGAAATGTTTCCTAATATAGCCTCTACCTGCCCCAATGTCTTGTGAGTGAAAGTGGTAGATGGAAACAGTACATGTGTCTACTCTTACTCTTTTACTCTTTTACTTGTTTCAGTCATTTGACTGCGGCCATGCTGGAGCACCGCCTTTAGTCGAGCAAATCGACCCCGGGACTTATTATTTTGTAAGCCCAGTACTTATTCTATCGGTCTCTTTTGCCGAACCGCTAAGTGACGGGGACGTAAACACACACCAGCATCGGTTGTCAAGCAATGCTAGGGGGACAAACACACACACGCATACACATATATATATATATATATATATATATATATATATATATATACATATATATATATATACATATATACGACGGGCTTCTTTCAGTTTCCGTCTACCAAATCCACTCACAAGGCATTGGTCGGCCCGGGGCTATAGCAGAAGACACTTGCCCAAGATGCCACGCAGTGGGACTGAACCCGGAACCATGTGGTTGGTTAGCAAGCTACTTGCCACACAGCCACTCCTGCGTCTATGTACTTGTATGTTTGTATGTATCTGTATTTATGTTCAGTAATTTAGCTGTGTGATAAATATAAATCATCATCATCATCATCATTGTTTAATGTTCATTTCCCATGTTTGCATGGAAAATAAGCAGGAGAGCTGCACCAGGTTTCAGTCTGTTTCAGCTTCATCTCTACAGCTGGATGCCCTTCCTAACACCATCCACTTTGCAGGGTGTGCTGGGTGCTTTTTATGTGGCCTCAACACAGGTGCTTTTATGTGGTGCCAGCATGGGCGATTTCATGGTGCCAACACAGCTGCTTTTTACGCGGCATGTAAAAAGTACTAAACTAAAAATTAGGTACAGATGTTGATACAAATGACTTAAATCTTTCGAGGCAGTGACCCATCATGACTGCAGTCAAATAACCGAAACAAGTATATAAGTAAAAAGTAATTAAAAGATTTAAAAACAATTTTTATTTTGTTTTGCTTTTTGTTTTTTTCTTTTATGGGTTAGTCAGGAAAGAAAACATCTGTCAGAGCCAGTGACCTCCGACATCACTGGAAGTAAAAAGGGAAACCTAGTCTGAATACTTGCACTAAAGTAAATTCCACTAAAAAGCCAGTACTGTTGTTAGTCTAAGCAAGAGATTAAATCTTTGAGAAAATTAATACTTCAAAGAGAATATAATCCAAGAGGGATTGTATTGGCAAGTATTTTGAATCTTGTGGTACAGATTAACAAGAGATAAATCTTCCCCTATCAGAGATGTAAGTCTATCTTAGACAATCATTCTACACTTTGGTAAACTGAAGCACAGACAGTTTAAGTGTACAGTCCATATCTTTATATATAAAAGTGAGGTTGTGTGCTGTCTGTCTCCTACGATTTAGATTCCTAACTACTCCCACATTTTGCGGTGCAGTTTAACCAAAACTGGGTATCTTATAGTCGTGATTCATATCGAGCCCTTCTGGGTATTAGCATGCGTCTACAATGAGTCAACGATTTTTAAAAAAATTTACCATCATTTTTTCCATTTTAATGCATTTTTTCACTATTATATAAGGGAAGTAACTCTCTAAAAATGTCTACGATGAGTCAACAATTTAAAAAAAAATTTACCATCATATTTTTTCCATTTTGAATGCATTTTTTTTGCTATAACTCTCTAAAAATGCTTCTATAGTTATTTCCCTTACAAACCCGAGCAACGCCGGGCGATACTGCTAGTCTTTATATATAAAAGTGAAGTTGTGTTTCTGTCTCCTACGATTTAGATTCCTAACTACTCCCACATTTTGTGGTGCAGTTTAACCAAAACCGGGTATCTTATAGTCATGATTCATATCGAGCCCTTCTGGGTATTAGCGCGCGTCTACGATGAGTCTACGATTTAAAAAAAAATTTACCATCATTTTTTCCATTTTAATGCATTTTTTCGCTATTATATAAGGGAAGTAACTCTCTAAAAATGTCTACGATGAGTCAACGATTTTTAAAAAAATTTACCATCATTTTTTTCCATTTTAATGCATTTTTTCGCTATTATATAAGGGAAGTAACTCTCTAAAAATGTCTAGGATGAGTCAATGATTTTAAAAAAATTTACCATCATTTTTTCCATTTTAATGCATTTTTTTCACTATTATATAAGGGAAGTAACTCTCTAAAAATGTCTACGATGAGTCAACGATTTTTAAAAAAATTTACCATAATTTTTTTTCCATTTTTAATGCATGTTTTTGCTATTTTTTGGCTATAACTCTCTAAAAATGCTTATATAGTTATTTCCCTTACAAACCCGAGCAATGCCGGGCGATACTCCTAGTCCATAATAAAATACTTGCAATGCACTAAAACTCAAATCGTATGAGCTGGAACCCTAATATCCATTCGACCATTTTTGGAACCTGTGGAAGAGGTAGACCCAGGAAGATGAGGGATAAGGTAGTGAAATATGATCTTCAGATGTTGAGTCTCATGGAGGTGATGACAAGTGACTGAGACTTGATAATTTGTTCAGCATGAGAAGACACGTCAAGCTAAATGAAATCATTAGTTGTGGCCAGTGCTGGTGACACATAAAAGACACTTGTGTTGGTGATTATGTAAAAGGCACCCAGTACACTCTGTGGAGTAGTTGGTGTTATGAAGGGCATCCAGCCATAGCAACCAAGCCAAACCAGACTGGAGCCAGGTAGAAGCTCTCCAGCTTACCAGTTCCCGTCAGACCATCTAACCCATGCTAGCATGGAAAATGGACACTAAATGATGAGGAGGCGGTGGAGCTGTAGTGTTTATGAGAGAAAAAGTGTTTTCTTCAGAGAACAGACATTTGGTAATAAGAGATCCTTTGAAGATGAATAAATTACTGATTAATCTCATAAACACTGACATTCACTTCTAATTACAGAGTGTTCCATTTTTTTTTGTTTGTTCCTTCTTGAGCCATGCCTGGCTCATAAGGGCTAGTTTCTTAGTTTCTTGGCATATAGGTTCCCCACCTGGACGGGACGCCGGTCCGTCGCAGGTAAGCTGCAAGATGCAGGAGGAAAGAGTGAGAGAAAGTTGTGGCGAAAGAGTCAGCAGAAGTTCGCCATTACCTTATGCCAGAGCCGCGTGGAGCTTAGGTGTTTTCGCTCATAAACACACACATCACCCGATCTGAGATTCGAACTCACGATCCCTCGACCATGAGTCCGCTGCTCTAACCACTAGGCCATGTGCCTCCACAGAGTGTTCCATTTGCAAGTTATGCAAGTGGAAATAGCAAATTCAAAACTTGAACAATAAGTTTATTAGCAAATATACATATTTTGATATCAACTGATTTACTCAAAGGTTAACTTACTTTTGAAGAACTTGGTTAAAGCGAGCATGAGAGCGATTCCCCCACTGGTATCAGTCAGTGTTTTAGAGATCATATTCTTAGATCGTATAGGGACAGAAAGAACCACTGCTTCTGTACTTGAAGCACGAGGAGCCCTTAAAATAGCATAAACATTTTGACCAGGGACTTTCTGAAATTAAACACATTTATATAGAAAATATAAGAAGGATATTTGCACAAAACTCATTATTATACATAAGTAACGAGCTATTTTCAGTTTATTCAGTAAGTTTTAATTATGAGATTGATGTACTCTCTACTTCATTACCAAGATACTTTTTGGTAGAAGGAAACTGTATGGAAGCCTTTCAATGAAGCCATTCCTGTTCTTGGGTTACAAACTCCATCTGTTGCTTAGTTAAATACTACCACCTAGCCATTAAGTATATTTTAGTACAATCCACTTCGTTCCAAGCATTCTGTCTCTCTTTCACACATTCTCTCTCTCTTGCTCTCTCTCACTGTATTTTTTGTTCAATAACAACTTTTTCTCCTCCTCTTCCTTCTCACTACACAGATGTTACTACAGACAGTCAGTTGGAGATCATCTTCTCTTTTACAATATAAGATTTACAACTCAACTGTGTAGTAAGACTTGAATGAATTCATTTCAGACAACATAAACATCATCATCATCATCATCATCATCATCATCATCGTTTAACGTCCGTTTTCCGCGCTAGCACGGGTTGGACGGTTCGACCGGGGTCTGGGAAGCCAGGGGCTGCACCAGGCTCCAGTCTGATCTGGCAGAGTTTCTACAGCTGGATACCCTTCCTAACGCCAACCACTCCGTGAGTGTAGTGGGTGCTTTTTACGTGCCACCTGCACAGGTGCCAGGGGGGGTCCGGCATCGGCCATGATCGGTTGAAGCTTTTAACGTGCCACCGGTACAGAAGCCAGCCAAGGAAATAAATAGTGAAAAAGTCAATAAATAAATATAAATCTTATAATTACCTGGTCACCAAGCAACTGTAAAGGATACTGAACAGAATAATTCTGGAAATAAACTTCTAAGCCAAGTTCTTCAAACTTTGAAAATAGCCAGTCACGTAACAGCAGACTAAAAAATATTTTTAAAAAAAGAGTAAGATGGTGAGTGAAGAAAAGAATGGTACATTACTGAGAGCCTTAACCATCTGATAATTTTTTTTTTAGTTATGAGAAAAGGAACATGCTAAATTAAGCAAAATGTATCAAGAAAGTTCTTGTTTTCAAATCCCATTTCCATGAAGTTTTTACATGGTCTTTCAATCTGCAAAAAATAGCTGCCAAATCACCCTTGAATTACATCCTACCATCTTTAACCCTTTAGCATTTAAACCGGCCATATCTGGCCAAAAGTATTCTGCCTGTTTTATGTTCAAACTGGCCAGATCTAGTCTCTCACACCAACCCTACAATATTGTTTTAAAAATTATCAGCTACCTCATCAAAATCTCATAGCTCCAAGATAATGCCTGATTAGTTCAAGGTAATGTTGATAAAAAAGGATAAACTTTGGCAGAATAATGCAAACACTAAAGGGTTAAAAGGAAAGAAATACAAAAGTAATGGGATACTCATGGATGGAATACTTTTGAACAAGGATCTGTTTATCAAATGCCAACCTGGAGCTAAACAACAAAACCTTAGGATTCACTTTACCCCAATTCTAAAGTATTGCAACATGTTTAGGTATATATTAATTTAGAACATGAATCAATAGGCCCAGGTAGGGCAAAGAAGCGCAGGTGGGGTTGTGTTGTAAGAAGTTTGCTTCCCCAAATACATAATTCTAGGTTCAGTCCCACGGTGTAACACCTTAAGTAATGTCTTCTATGGAGTGCAAATGTAAATACACACACACACACACAGAGGCTTTTTTGATTTCTTATATCAAATTCATTCTAAGACTTTGATTGGCACAGAGCTATAGTAGAAGACACTTGCCTAAGGTGTCATGCAGTAGGACTGAACCTGAAACAATGTGATTGAGAAGCAAATTTCTTAACTACAAAGTCATATCTGCATCTTCAATACATTCAAAATTCAGATTTAAAATGATGAGTGAAATTCTATTTTCCTATGTCCACCATGTACAATCTTCGGATCTTTTCGGTTTGAACGGCAGTTTTTTCTAGCGGTGTCATATGAAATTGTCACCCATAATTATGACCCTAGTATCGATCTATTGCATTTCAATCTGTTTTAGGGTTAGGGTTAGGGTATTTTTTTTTCTTCACAAATATAAATAAACCCAATCTGTTTCTTAAACAAGGGACTTATTCATATGGCACAGAATGTTTTTTACCTCAATAGACGCAATTGATTGGTTAAAATTGCAGAAATTGAAGAAAAAAAAACAACTAATATCTTACAAACTATAGAATTTTCTCAATAAAGCCAAGAGAAAAAGATGTTTTATAAACACATTCTACCAGTATACGAAGTTTAAAATCTTTTAATTACCTAGAAATTATGTTAAAAACTGCCATTCAAACCGAAAAGATCCCAAACTTCTATAGATACTTGGTAGATTTTTTTATCACTACTTGAACAACTATAGTAAATAATGGTTCAGTGAAGGAGTCAATATAGTCCAAAACACATCCAGAGTTGTCTCTCATGAGATTTCTATTAGTCTTCTATTCTATTACAATTTTCTCTTCAACAAATGAGTTTCTTGATTCTCCAAGCATTGAATACATTAACTTAACTAATATCATTCATACATTTTTTCAAGTACTTCCCACCTCCTCATAAACAGCTTTTTTAAAGCTTAGTGTTCATCCTCAATTTGAATCTTATATTAAAGCAAGTGGAACAGTTTCTCTTGCATACATATACTAATGTCTTGATACGTAGCTGTTTCTGTTACACCCTTCTTGTTGCCAACCCTCACCTATTTCCAAATAAAGTAATATTTCCAATAACCAGACAGTAACACACATACAAATAATATACATTATGTATATTATATATATATATTAGAGACACTCTTATGCTAGATATAGATCCGCTATGATCTTACTACTAAGAAATGTTCTCAACAAAAATTTAGCAAAACAACCAAAACGTAATTGAGCAAGACAAAAGAAAAAGCAATAAAAATATGGATTATTCGCATACATGTTTCACTATTACCATATTCCGTAAACCATGTTCCACATAGTGGTTTCCCTCTAATATGTATATAATACAATTTTACTGAACAACACTAGCACTGCTTCTGAATCATATTTAGGTTTATTACTATGTAGGCATCATCTGGGCATACCAGCAGATGGTTTTTACACCATTGTAGATATGGACATGGACAGGCGATTCACTTCATCTCCAGTTCGGTTCAGGTACATGATGTTGATAAGCCACAAAAATGGCAAAACATCGATGCCCATTGCTCCTAAACGGGACTTGGGGTGAGTTGTTTTGTCTGTCTATGATTTCAGATGATTTAACATCCGGCACTTTGACAGTCATCTCCACTGTGTCGAATTACAGCCTACCAGCAAACAAGCAGAGCCTGTACACTGTATATGTGTGTTCAATAATATATACACACACACACACACACATATATATATATCATCATCATCATCATCATCATCATTTAGCGTCCGTTCTCCATGCTAGCATGTGTTGGACGGTTCAACTGGGGTCTGTGAAGCTGGAAGGCTTCATCAGGCCCAGTCAGATCTGGCAGTGTTTCTACGGCTGGATGCCCCTTCCTAACGCCAACCACTCCGTGAGTGTAGTGGGTGCTTTTTACGTGCCACTCGCACAGATGCCAGACAGAGCTGGCAAACGGCCATGAACGGATGGTGTTTTTATGTGTCACCGGCACGGGGGCCAGGCAAGGCTGGCAACGGACACGAACGGATGGTGCTTTTACGTGCCACCAACACGGGGGCCAGACAGAGCTGGCAAACGGCCACGAAACGGATGGTGCTTTTACGTGTCACCAACACGGGGCCAGGCGAGGCTGGCAAATATATATATATATATATATATATATATATATATATATATACATACACACACACATATATATATATATATGTGATGGGCTCCTTTCAGTTTCCATTTACCAAATCCACTCACAAGGGTTTCATTGGCTCAAAGCTATAGTAGGAGACACTGAATCCAAGACCTTGAGATTGGGAGACAAACTTCTTACCATATAGCCACGCCTGCACCTAGCAGTAACTGGCACTCCATCAGTTAGGATGATGAGGGTTCCAGTTAATCTGATCAATGGAACAGCTTACTCATGAAATTAACAAGTAAGTGGCTGACCACTCCACAGACACATGTACCCTTAACGAAGCTCCCAGGAAGATTCAGCATGACACAGAGTGTAACAAGGTGGGCCCTTTTAAGATACAGGTACTACTCATTTTCGCCAGCTGAGTGGACAGGAGCAACGTGAAATAAAGTGTCTTGCTCAAGGACAACACGTTGTTCGGAGTCGAACTCAAAACCTTATGATTGAGAGCCAAATACCCTAACCACTAAGCCACACACCTTCAGTATCATATTCATTGAAGATGTGAGAAGACCCGGCAGGACAAGTGAGTCCATAACCCATGGCCTCAGTCCACTTATGCATACCTTTTCTTCTTGGGACACAAAACTCTACTTGTGAAGACCTGTTGAGGCAAGTGAAAATCAAAATCAAAATCGATCAACATCAATGGAAATAGCAGCTGTGATACCAGTGCCGGTGGCACATAAGAGAACCATCCGAACGTGACCGTTGCCAGTTCCGCCCCGACTGGCTTCCGTGCCGGTGGCACGTAAAAAGCACCATCCGATCGTGGCCGTTGCCAGCCTCGCCTCGCCTCCGTGCCGGTGGCATGTAAAAAGCATCATCCTATCGTGGCCGTTTGCCAGCTCCGTCTGGCACCTGTACCGGTGGCACGTAAAAAGCACCCACTACACTCACGGAGTGGTTGGTGTTAGGAAGGGCATCCAGCCGTAGAAACATTGCCAGATCAGACTGGGCTTGGTGCAGCCTTCTGGCTTCCCAGACCCCAGTTGCACCGTCCAACCCATGCTAGCATGGAAAGCGGACGTTAAACGATGATGATGATGATGATGATGATATAGTGTAATCCTCTTCAATCTATAGGCGTAGGAGTGGCTGTGTGGTAAGTAGCTTGCTTACCAACCACATGGTTCCGGGTTCAGTCCCACTGTGTGGCATCTTGGGCAAGTGTCTTCTGCTATAGCCTCGGGCTGACCAAAGCCTTGTGAGTGGATTTGGTAGACAGAAACTGAAAGAAGCCTGTCGTATATATGTATATATATGTATGTATGTGTGTGTATATGTTTGTGTGTCTGTGTTTGTCCCCCTAGCATTGCTTGACAACCGATGCTGGTATGTTTACTTTCCCGTCACTTAGCGGTTCGGCAAAAGAGACCGATACAATAAGTACTGGGCTTACAAAGAATAAGTCCCGGGGTTGATTTGCTCGACTAAAGGCGGTGCTCCAGCATGGCTGCAGTCAAAATGACTGAAACAAGTAAAAGAGTAAAGAGTAATCTAAACAACACTACAACTTTAAAAGAAACATCATGTGGTGTGCTATTTTCTAAGAATTATCACTTTTATTCAGCAGGTATGATAACCAGAATATTGTAAGTATATTATTAAAAAAAAGGCATTTTTAAACCCACCTTTTGTCTTTGTCCATAGCTTTTTTTATTTCATTCTTGTAAAACTTGACATCAGCATCAGAATAAAAGTTGCCTTCTACTAAACCTGTAAAAGAATAGAAAAATGCAAATTATAATTACAATCTATTTCAAGTATAATATTTGAAATGTTTTATCTTTTATCTTTTACTTGTTTCAGTCATTAGACTGCAGCCATGCTGGGGCACCGCCTTGAGGAATTTTTAGTTGAATGCATTGATTCCCCCCCCCCCCCCCAGTACTTATTTTCTTTTAAGCCTGGTATGGCGAGCTGGCAGAAACGTTAGCACGCTGGGCGAAATTCGTAGCCGTATTTCATCTGTCATTACGTTCCGAGTTCAAATTCCGCCGAGGTCGACTTTGCCTTTCATCCTTTCGGGGTCGATAAATTAAGTACCAGTTACGCACTGGGGTCGATGTAATCGACTTAATCCCTTTGTCTGTCCTTGTTTGTCCCCTCTGTGTTTAGCCCCTTGTGGGTAGTAAAGAAATATATATATCCTATCAGTCACTTTTGCCAAACCACTAAGTTATAAACACACCAGCACCAGTTGTCAAGTGGTGGGAAAAACACAGACACAAATAGACACTGAACGAAAATGATAACGATGATGATGATGATCAGCAATTGGAAAGCTTACCAGGTAATAAAGCATTTTCAGAAAAGTATGTTCCTGCATTAAGATGGATGTAAGCTAATCCGAAAAACCAGATTAGTCCAGAGATATAAAACAAGGCACAGAGACGGTTATTGTAGTGTGAAATTATACGAACAAACCGTCGTCTCTGCCGTGGATCAGTCAATAATCCCATGTTGGTCTGAAAGAAAGAAAGAAAAAAATGAATAAGAAACAAATAAATAAAAACTAAAAATTCTTAAATAAGTGCAATATTATTACAACAACATTATTATGAAATTGATGCCAGTTTACTTTTGTTGTGTTTACCACTAGATCAAGAATGGCAGTTGGTCCTTTACAATCAAAAACATCGATAATTATCAATCCCTTCTTTTGAGGATTTAATATCAAAGGTTTATCTCTCAGGTGAATTTAATTTGGATTTGAGATTGACCAATATCCTCCACCTCTCAACCACTGTTAAATTTTGAGTAATGTTACTGATATCTACTTCATCATTCCATTAGGGTAAATGGCAAGATACAACATCAGATGTATAAAGTACCAAATCTGCTACTATTTGGTATTATGTCCATCATTATGACACACAAACTATTCCAGCTATTAAGTCACGAATTCAAGAACTAGTACAATAATCATTATATGTGTGTTGTGTACGTGAGAGAGAGAGAGAGAGCGGGGCACAATAGCAAATAAAAAGAAACTGGAGAAAGATTATTTATATATTTATGTACAGATTATCAATATATTTATATTCACAGTATTAACAATTTGTTACACTAATATGGTTTTCCAAAGTAGCATGAATGTAAAGGTTTTTGAAAATTACTTTTACTGTTGAAACCCAACCCACATCCTGCTACTAACACTACTGAATCGTAGTGGAATTAGGGAACCAGTTGCCAGCCAGGTATATAAAGGAACTCAGGATAATGTGTCTTGGTTAGAACCATCGAAAAATGACAAAAGCAAAGTATAAATTCATGAGCACAGAATTACAACTAAATATCTTGACCTTACAGTCAAAATCAGTGAAACCAAACTTATATATCAGGTCATCCCATAAGTTCTGTCTGATTTTACCTTTTTTAAAATTGAATGAAATTTTAGAATGTCTAATGGAATTAAAAATTATTTTTATGCATTTGTGTACATTGAAACTAATTAAATAATATTTTACAGAATAATAGAAGTAAAATTTCTTTGATTAAAACCCTTTCTAACATGGAAGCGTCTGAAGAGTATTTGAGGCACATAATAATTTATGAGTACAAAAATGGAAACTCTGCAGCCAAAGTGACATCAAAAAACATACACTCAGTTTATGGGAAAGAATGCTCGAATGAAAGAACTTGCAGAAGATGGTTTGCAAAATTCAGAAGTGGAGATTTCAGCCATGAAGATGAAGATAGAACAGGACGTCCAGTTGAGTTTGATGATAAGCTCCTTGAGGCATTACTTAAAGAA
>NC_042999.1:160091074-160121074 GCF_006345805.1 Octopus sinensis | reverse complement strand
CATACATACATATATATATTACAAAATTGAATCAATATTTATAGTTTAAGATCTAAAATATATGTAAAACTGTTTACACAACAAAAATACATACAACATAGAGACTCTGAAGAACAATATCTATAAGTGTTGTAGATAAATTAGCAAAACAACACATAAAACAAAACTCTAAATGCTACACAAAATGACAGGACACTCGGAAATGATGCAAACATGTTCTAATTACTCAATAATCAAAGCAAAGAGAAAACTGTAAAGAATTGGACTAAATGGCTGGAGACAGAAGCAAAATAAATAGAGAAATAAATAGATAAATAAATAAAAACATGAGGTACATCAAAGATGAAAGAAGTGTATGACACACAATGAAAGCAGAGAAGACGAGCAAACAATAACCATCTGTTCACCAAAGTGAGGACTGACAACATAGAAACTAACAACAAATGAGAAAAACCCTACCTGCATTACCGCAGAGTTAAGTTTGGAGGGAAGGAGGACAGTTCAATGCAAATAATACAATGATAAGAAGGAGAGGTTGGATGGTTTTAAGTGTTACAACATTGAAATTTAAATAAATTATCTTTCTTCTTTTGTTTTTTTTTTTTCTTTTTTTTTGTTGATGTGTTTTTTTTTTTTCAGTGAGTTGGGCAAGTATTTTGCATCTTACAAAACCTTTCTTTCAGTCATCGCGCTGAATGATACTTCAGAAACCTTCTCTCTCAGAGCTACTGACACTTTCTGGAAAGAAAATATTCAAAAGTACACCAAAAACACAAGATGAAAATACGACTTCAACAACAATTATTAAACTCCTTATTTTGCATTGTTAAACAAGATGTATTCAAAGTGTAAAAATATAATATCGTTAACACTAAGAAAGACTACTATGGAAAACATTTAAAATTGAAGCCCATAAAGAGACAATTTAGTGACAATATAAAGAAGTATCAATAACAATGATTAAACAATTACTTTGAGAATTAAGTTCAGACTTCAATTTATTCTAATTCCATACCATGGATACTAATACTGAGCTGAGAGTCATTAACTTATTAGAATCTGTGTATCAGTTTGAAAATAGAATCAGCTTTTTTTTTTGTTTTGGAGCAATCATTTGTTTAATATTCCTGTTTTTGTAGTAAATATTCCTGTATCCTTACTATCTTAAAATACAATAGCTATCACTAGCATCACTAGTATGACTTGCAGAATGAAACATGCTTTCGTTAATTGTTTAATGTGCCTCGGTGCTCATGAACAAAGAAATCCTCCGGCCCTTGAACCACCAAAATATCCATGATGTAACAGCTGGAAGGAGAGAGAGAGATGAGACTCATTTTAGCAGAGTCGACTGGAACAACATCAACTGTGCCATCAAATCTTGCCCAAGAACCCAATGCACTGCCGAGCCCAAGAAATGAAGCTGTGGCCTCGTGGTTATGAGCTTGATACACTAACAACTAAGTCACAACTAACTCATATACTTGTTAGAGGTTGTTGCAAAGACTATATAATAATGTAGTTATTTTTGAGTTATATGCCATTATTCAACACTACTAAACCCAAAGTCCAACCATAAATCATTGTAAGAGATTGTTTTAATGCAAACATGTCATTCACATCCTTATTTTATCACCACAGATGATAAAACAACAACAGATTGTCCAGAATGTTCTGTAACACTGACATACGATCATCAATGATATGCAAATGGTATCCAAGGACTTGTGATTAAAATTAAGATGAAAGCAATTTGTGAAATGAATTCTTAGCTAATCTTACATTTGCCATTTGCATTTCAAACAAAACCACAATAATTTAATCTATAAAATATTTATGGATCATACACTAAAAAAACCTTTTTCTTGATAATGACCATCTGGTGAAAAGATTATTATCATGTCCAAAATGACAAAATCAGTGATAACAATGCAAATTGTGATAGATAATAAAATTTAGTTGTCTGATCAATCTGATGTGTGTGTGTGTGTGTGTGTGTGTGTGTGTGTGTGTGTGTGTGTGTGTACACATTTCAATTTATTACATCTCTTTAAATGTGCAGCCAAATATCAACATGAGAAATCATGATATTTACAAATATATTTTCAATACACACACACTGTATATATATATATATATATATGTAAGGAAACTCTAAACTAAGAAGGAAATTATAAACAATACACTACTGGTTGACTAATTATTCATCTCTAAAATAATACAACCAACTCAATAATCAACTTTATGAAAAGATTAGCACCGTCAAACATGTCAGAACATAGCAGAAGAAATGACGCTTTCATAAGCTACAAGATTATTAATTACTGAAATTAGAAACACATTTTGAAGTCTGACTGAAACAGATGCCAGTGTTACAAAAGGACAAATATTCCAAGTAATCAGTTAAAGTAGTAGGAATGCTGAAATATACTTCACCAGATAAATAAATGAAGTTAAAGAGTGATGTACAGAATTTTGTACTCAAACAAGTGAAGCAAGATGATGTGAGAAAGAGTAAAGTAGCTACAGAGTCAGGAAATAGAAACTGGAAATTAAGGAGAAGTGAGCATTTTTGTTGCAGGGTGGTGAGATGGGTTGATATATATATATTTATATATATATATCAGCCGAAATTGCGAGGATGATCTGGTTCTTGACTGAAGATTAGACTTCGAATGACCCGTCCGTTTTTTTGTGTCATCTATTTGAATGTTTTGCGTTCTTGTCCCATTTTGTATTTTTATATATATTTTTTATACATATATATATATATTATATATATATATATATATATATATATAAATATATAAACTACGAATTTCTTGAAATTCTTCTAAACGATATTTGGATTTACTTGTTATACATGAAGAATTAACTTGGATGTTTATTCTACTTGTATTTATAGGCATACGATTGTTGGATATAGTTAACCAAATTCATCTAATGCTGAGTGCTTTATAGATATGTCTGGATTTTAAAATCCCTTTTACTTATTATATATATATATTATAAATGTACAGTATTATATACCCATTAAGGCTGATCTTACTAATCGGTTTTGCATTAAGGGTTCAATGGAATATTGGGTAACAATCCAATTATGTAACCCTACTCTCTTTAAAGATAGCAGATATGTAATGAAATGTGGCAGTTTCCATATAGTACACAAACAGGTGAAGCAAGTGAGAATAGATGATGTGAGAAAGAGTGAAGTAGCTACAGAGTCAGGGAGTAGAAACTGGAAGTGGCAGTCACCATATTTCATTTCATAATTGCCATCTCTGAAGAGCACAAAGTTACATAATTGGACTGTTACCTAACACTCCATTGAACCACTAGTGCAAAACTGATTGGTACGATTGGCCATAATGGATATATAACACAGTTCACTTTAATTAATATACCCACTCTACTGACAGATATACGAGTTGTATACATTTTTTCCAGACTTACAGCTTCTTAGACAGCTATATATATATATATACATATACATACACACACACACACACATATAGGTTTAAGAATATAAATAAGTGATAAGGAATTCAATATGCAAAATAGTGCGCATATATATATATATAGATATACATATATACATATATATACATATATGTAAATATACATACATATATACATATATATATACACATATATATCATCATCATCATCATTCAACGTCCATTTCCAAAACTATGATGATGATGGTATATATGTATATATATGTGTATATATATATGTGTATATATATATATATGTATGTATGTATGTATATATATATATATATATATATATATATATATATATATTATACATATATATACATATATATATACATATATATATATATATATATATATATATATATATATATATATATATACATATATATATATATATATATACATATATATATATACATACATACATATATACACACACACATATACAAGGGGTATTCATAAATGATTTCCCTGACCCTTTTCCCAAGGATTGGAATAAACAAAACTTGGCATAATTATTAGTCCTTCTCTACATAGCCATCACCAATGGTGATACACTTCTACCATCGCTTTATGCAGCTGTGAAGATCTCATCAGTAGAAATCAGTAGGCTGCATATGGAGCCAAGACTTTACCTTAGAAATAAGTTCATCGTCATCCAAAAAGTGCTTCTCCTTCAACAGAGACTTCATGGTTGGATAGAGATGGAAGTCAGATTGTGCGAAGTTGGGAGAGTAAGTGGGATGAGGAAGGATTTTATAGCCACAGGAGTGTGCTTTCATCTGGGCAACATGTGCATTGTTAACTGAGGCGTTCTCTTGGAGGAGGCAAACTCTTTTGGTCAGCATGCCATGCCTCTCTGCTTTGATAGCATCCCTCAATTTCTGCTGCAGGGAATAATATGCCCCATTAATTGTGGTGCCCTTTGCCAGAAAATCCATCATCACTACTCCACATTAGTCCCAAAAGACTGTGAGCATCACCTTGCCTGCTGAGGGTTGGACACAAGCCTTCTTTAGAGGTGGTGAGTTATGCTTCCATTGCTGTGACTGGACTTTAGTCTCAGGATCATAGTGATGGACCCATGTTTCATCCTCTGTGATAAGTCTGCTGAAAAAGTCCACCCCATTTTCTTGGCACATTGCCAAAAGAGCCTGGGAGCAATTGGCTCATCCCTGCTTCTGAAAAGGTGTGAGCATCCAGGGAATCCACTATACAGACAACTTGCACATGTGCAAATGATCATCAACGATTTTTTTTCTACAGACCCTGCACTGATCTTCACTTCTTGGGCTAGTTGCTGAATAGTTATGCGGTGAACGTCCAAAACGGCAGCTTCCACTTTATGGATGATGGCGCCATCAACAATGGCGAAAAGTGATTGTCCAGGAATAGGAGCAGTTTCCACCAATGTCCGACCACATTTGAACTGGCGATGCCAGTGCTTCACTATGTCGTATGATGGTGCATTATCACCATAGACTTCTTTCATATCATCAAAAGTCTCGTTTGGTGTTTGACCTTTCAAGTATAAGAACCTAATCACTGATCTGCATTCAACTGCCTCCATTATAACACCTTAGTCCACTTCAGCAGCCGTAAAAGACAAACGAATACTAGTGGAAAGCTGCAATTCACAATGTGACATGTAGAGACATGAATGATTATACTTGTACAAGTTTCACTTCCTGCAATAATGAGAAGTGGGTCAGAGGAAGTCTTTAATGAACACTCCTTGTATTTTTGTATTTACAAGCTATACCGCTAGATAAGGGATTCAAAAGACTAGAAATTAGTACATACTATTCCATGTAATGAAGTGTAGAACCTTGAGTTACTTATGTCACTTTGCAGCTAATAAACCCAAACACACACACACAAACACACATATATGTAAAATCCTCATCATCCCTTTTCCACGTTGGCATGGGTTAGATGGGTCATTATGTTCCAAGTGATGCTCTTTCCTGTGTTTACTGCCCTCCTGGATTGACTAAAGACCCCATCTCATTCAAACATTCTATTTTTGGTACAGTTTCTATCTGGATGCCCTTTACAATGTACAGAAAGGATTTTAACATGATAATGCCCCAGAGATTGTCATGACCCAGGCAAGAACGAAGAGTCCTCTCTATCTTACATTGTCTTTTTGCATTGTTTGCATTGTTTTCTTTTATTCATGACTGGAGAGGAAGAGAGCCAGGTCAAAAGGGTGATAAAAGAGTCAGAGAGAACAAAGAGTGATAAAACTCAAAGCAGACAAGGAGAGTGAATAGAATTTAAACAGTTAAATGTTACATATGTACACCTGTTTCTCTCCTATGAGAGTTCTTCAAGCTTCAAAGAAGTACTGTTAGTCATTCTTATATATATACTCTTTACTCTTTTACTTGTTTCAGTCATTTGACTGCGGCCATGCTGGAGCACCGCCTTTAGTCGAGCAAATCGACCCCGGGACTTATTCTTTTTAAGCCCAGTACTTATTCTATCGGTCTCTTTTGCCGAATCGCTAAGTGACGGGGACGTAAACACACAGCATCGGTTGTCAAGCAATGCTAGGGGGACAAACACAAACACACATATATATATATATAATATATATATATATATATATATTATATATATATATATATATATATATACATATATACGACAGGCTTCTTTCAATTTCCGTCTACCAAATCCACTCACAAGGCATTGGTCGGCCCGGGGCTATAGCAGAAGACACTTGCCCAAGATGCCACGCAGTGGGACTGAACCCAGAACCATGTGGTTGGTTAGCAAGCTACTTACCACACAGCCACTCCTGCGCATATATATTATATATATATATATATATATATATATATACACCATTCAGAACAGGGAAGCAGTTTAGATTTTCAAAGTGGGAGAAAAACCTATTAAATAGATGTGACAAATTATCTAGGTAAGCAAAGAAAAGGATGATGCAATGGAATCTTAGCAATTACTCATGATACTTGTTTCATAAGTATTGTATGTTCTGTTTCAAGAAGTTTTAACATTTACAAAATTTATTCCTGTTTCTTCTAATTGATCATAAATAATTATTATTATTATGGTGAATAACATTGTGGTGCATGAAACCACCCCTTAGTTGCATGATACAAATATCCTGTTTTAAAATGATCTAAATGAAAACCTTCCAACAATATATGTTAATTTGTGTTCTATACACCAGCTTAATAATGGTTTCAAAAATTGGCACAAGGTCAGCAATTTCATGGGAGGGGATAAGTCGATTACATCAACCCCAGAGCACACCTGGTACCTATTTTATTGACCTGAAAGGATGAAAGGCAAAGTTGACCTCAGCAGTATTTGAACTCAGAATGCAAAATCAAACGAAACGCTGCTAAGCATTTTGCCTGGAATGGTAACAACTCTGCCAGTTTACAGCCTTACAGCAGCTTAATAATGACAAACTTATTTTACTAAATTCTTCATCATTTTAAGAATTAATTGAGACAAAAGCAATGTAATGTATTTCAACACAAATATGATTACAAAAGGGTTAAATAGGTTTAAAATGATACTTTAAATTAATATCAAAAGTGACATTACACAAAATGGTTAATGTAATGTAAGCTTTAAGACATATAAGAGAGGATATCCAAAAGTATCTGGAAACATTCTCTGTGGGACGAGCTTGTTGTAGTTCAAGCTTCTGCAGCTAGAAGCCACTAGATGCAACCCTCAGGCATCAATCTGCTGACCAGTTGCTTCAAGACCAACCTCATTCAGGGCAACCATTGACCTCCCAAACAAATGAAAACATTATGAAAATTCATGAAATGATCTTGGAGGATTGTCACCAAACAATTGATAAACTTGTTGATATGACTAGTGTGTGCTGGGGCTCCTGCCAATGAATTTGGAGTGAGGAATAGTGAATGAAATGAGCTACAGCAAAATTTGTACCTCCCTTGCTCATAAAAGATCAAAAGCTGTCACGATTGAATGCATGTCTTGAACTGAAAAAACAGTTGGAAGTTGATCTGAACCATTTTTCGAAGGTCATCACTGGTGATGAAAGCTGGTGCTATAGAATTTGCAAATGTGGAAGGAGTAAAGAAAAGAATCGATGGAGACATCAAAGACATCACTTTGCAAGAGTTCCAGGACTGCTTCAAACAGTGGAAAACATGTCTGGACTGATGCATTGCTTCAAGTGGAAAATACTTTGAAGGCAACAAAAGTGTAAACATGTAAAACTAAGTGAATAAAATAATATTCTGCAAAATTCCGGTTTCTCTTGGGTACCCCTCATATAATCAATTATAAACTATAAAAGGTAAGTAGAAGGATTGTATGTGTTTAGTTTTCTCATGTCTCTCGTGTAAATGCATTCATACAGTAACTTCTACTTTAGAACTTCTGGAAAACTCATAGCTGAATTAATTATTACCAAACAAGAACTAGTGAGCTCTCTCTCTCTCCCACAAGCTGTCACATTATATGTTGTGCTTCACAAGGAAGTTTGCATCCATATGTACCTCTTTCAGACACAAAACCAAACTGCATTTCATCTCAATCTACTTTCTCATAGATCAATTATGTTTGTTCCACTTGTATGATTCTTCTTATATAATTTCTCCTCTCAAAAGCATCTCCTTTGCCCTAGTAACAATTTACTATGATACTGCTATGCTAGTCACTGGGTATGACACTCTCTAGTATAACTTGATTAACTATCTATATGGCATCCTACCTCACCAGATATGAGACTCCTGAGATCATGTTTCACTTCTTTCCTTGTCTTTTGCTTCCAGAGATTTCTTTCACTTGAATTACTTGGCACTTTCTCACCCAAGTATCATCCCCCTATACCAGCTCAGTCTTCTCTTTTCCATACTACATTTTATTTCTCTTATATCCAACATTTTTCCTTGTACATTAGTGCTTCATCATTTCTGCCCAGCCTTCACACATCTTCTGAATTTTATGCCTATGTTTTTCCCTATTGTACAACATTACACGCTGTACATAAAAATCATACAATCTTTTCTTCGCCTGGAGAGGAACTCTGACTACTATGCTTTCAGAAACCCCACTTTCAATGCAAATTAGGTCACCTGGCTAACAGAACTTATCCTGAACATTTGAAAGAATTTATTTCATTGGTAGTCCTACTGTAACACAGCTCCCAACAAAGTACTTGGTAGAATTTGAAGTGTGTGCTATGTATGGGAGATTTCTGAGAGGATAGGTCAGTCTACCCATACCCTCATACCTGTAACTATAATCTGATGGGTCAAGGATGAAGCATATGTGCTACATGAAGATTTAGTGTTAAACTGACAAGCTCTGACCAATCAGCTGACATGAAGTGCCATAGTGTCAAGGAAGTAGTGGGATGCATTACATAATATATTGGTATGTGAAAATAGTTGTGGCAAGACTCCGGTCAGACAACCCAACAATAAGTGCAGAGGTTGTGGTCACTTGTTAGAGGCTAGATTCAGGATGTGGATGTTTGTCAAGGCTACAATTAAGAGCTAAAAGTAATTGCTGTAATGACTTTAGGCTTATAAAAGATATTTTTCTGCATCAGCAGCATCTTGCAGTACAAGAGTACAAGAGCCCAAAAATGTTGCAAAATCATTGAGGCTGATGCTGTTAAAGAGGGGAATGAGAGATATATGCTTTTGATGCAGAAGGAGTAGGTGGTGTTTCAAGGAATTCAGAGATCAGTAGAGGAAAAGGATGCATTTAGAGGATCTAGGAAAGAGAGCCTTTGAGTTCCCATCAAATCCTTGTTACTGATATTGAGGTGAGGTAAATGGCAAGAAGAGCAAAATATGAATATAGGTTATAGCTGGACACCACAGACAGGTTGTCTAGGCTCTTGTAAATGTATATATCTGTATATGTGTATACATGTGGTTCTGCATGTGTGTGTGTGTGTGTGTGTGTGTGTGTGTGTGTGTGTGTTCCTTTATCTCAACAGTTGTAAACAAGTTGTAGCATCATAACCATCATACAAGCAATGCTGTTCATTTCCAGTTTTCTGTGAAAACATGTCTGGCCAGGGGAAAATATTACCTAGCTTTGAAGCAAGTGAGGGTTGGCAACAGGAAGGGCATCCAGCCATAGATAAATCAGCCTCAACAAATTCTGACAGGCCCATATGCAAGTATGAAAAAGCTGACATGTAAATGATGATGATCTCAAACACACACATACACACAGATAGATATTCTTTCTTGGTACATTGGCTCTCGAGACAGCTCTCATAAAGCTATAAATAATAGCATGCGAAACTTGGGTTCACAGGCCCTTTTGTATAGAAAATGTACGAAGGCTGCCAGTGGAACACAAACTCAAATCTGTAGAGACAACAGCCTTCGAACTTGTCTATCCAAAAGGGATTTTCAACCAAATATTTACATTCTATTATTTTTAGCTTTATGTGATGTACTTCGAGAGTCAGTGTTGAAACGCTTAGCGGTATTTCGTCTGCCGTTACGTTGTGAGTTCAAATTCCGCCGAGGTCGACTTTGCCTTTCATCCTTTCGGGGGTCGATAAATTAAGTACCAGTTACGCACTGGGGTCGATATAATCGACTTAATACCGATACTAGTACCCTTAATACCTATGTCTGTCCTTGTTTGTCCCCTCTATGTATAGCCCTTTGTGGGTAATAAAGAAATAGGTATATGTACCGGTATACTTCCGGAAGTGTCGGATACATTTCAAAAAAGTGTTTTTTTTTTATATATGGGGGGTTAGTGTTAGGGTTAGGTTACGTGGCGATGCTTCGGTATATGTACACACGTGACTTTGTTTACATTTCTGAAGATAACAGAAACCCTTTTCTTCCACCCCTAACCCTAACCCCCCCCCATATATATAAAAAACCCCACTTTTTTTAAATGTATCTGGTACTTCCGTAAGTACACCGGTACATATACCGTAAGATCGCCCCAGTGTTCTCTCGAAAGTTTATAAAATTCTCCAACAGCTTAGTCCATAACATATTCTTCTTTATTGTTCACAACTTCTTGCCAAGTGGACGCCCGCCGGATTTGAACTCGGACCATAAAGCGACATAACTATCACAAAACACTTTTATCCATCGATTTACGAATCCAATTATAGATGCGCTTTTTTTTTTTTAATTCGATAGTGGCTGTGTGGTAAGTAGCTTGCTAACCAACCACAGAGTTCCGGGTTCAGTCCCACTGCGTGGCATCTTGGGCAAGTGTCTTCTGCTATAGCCCCGGGCCGACCAATGCCTTGTGAGTGGATTTGGTAGAAGGAAACTGAAAGAAGCCTGTCGTATATATGTATATATATATATAAGTGTGTGTGTATATGTTTGTGTGTCTGTGTTTGTTCCCCTAGTATTGCTTGACAACCGATGCTGGTGTGTTTACGTCCCCGTCACTTAGCGGTTCGGCAAAAGAGACCGATAGAATAAGTACTGGGCTTACAAAGAATAAGTCCTGGGGTCGATTTGCTCGACTAAAGGCGGTGCTCCAGCATGGCCGCAGTCAAATGACTGAAACAAGTAAAAGAGTAAAGAGTAATTGAACTTAAAACTTCAGTGTAATATGTTCACTCTCGCTTTTGTGAGGCCCTAACCCCAAAATTAAACACATTTTAGATAATAAAACACTATGAAGTTGTTTTTTTTTAAAACGGAATTTTATTTTTACAATTCTTATTTACAAAACTATACAGAGCCCGAGTAAGACGGGATCAAGGGCTGGCAATGATATAAGCTACCATAATCATCTTGTATGCTTGGGTTCATAAATACACATAACTATTATTAATATCTTAGTTGTGTGAGTGTCTGTCCCCTTCGATTTAGATTCCTAACTACTCCCACATTTTGCGGTGCAGTTTAACCAAAACCGGGTATCTTATAGTCGTGATTCATATCGAGCCCTTCTGGGTATTAGCGCACGTCTACGATGAGTCTACGATTTTAAAAATAATTTACCATCATTTTTTTCCATTTTAATGCATTTTTTAAAGGGAAGTAACTCTCTAAAAATGTCTACGATGAGTCAACGATTTAAAAAAAAATTACCATCATTTTTTTCCCATTTTTAATGCATTTTTTGCTATTTTTTGGCTATAACTCTCTAAAAATGCTGTATAGTTATTTCCCTTACAAACCCGAGCAACACCGGGCGATACTGTTAGTATTTTTTTTGGTGATTTCACAGGAAGCAAAGAATATGTTTGCATATTTGAACTCGAAAAGGAATGGTAACATGAGGCAGCGGATAAACATTAAATAAACTATTTCGGATTCGTGGAAAGTTCGGAGTGTTCTCACATCAACGCAAAAGAAAATATTCACTTATAAGCTTTTGCTAGGGTAAAATTCGTATTTTATCAGAAATTGTGATAAACATTACAGTAGAACAAAATCAAAATATTTATGAAAATAAGCCTTCAGTAGATAGATAGATAGATGTACATATATATACATACATATATATATATATATATATATATATATATATATATATATATATATATATATATATATATATATTATAGATAGATAGATAGATGTATATATATATATTATATATATATATATATATATATATATATATAGATAGATAGATAGGTGTACATATATATATATATATTATAGATAGATAGATAGGTGTACATATATATATATTATATATATATATATATATACATATATATATATACATATATATATATATACATATAATATATATATACACATATATATATATATATATATTATAGATAGATAGATAGGTGTACATATATATATATATATATATTATATACATATATATATATAATATATATATATACACATATATATATATACACACATATATATATATATATAATATATATATATATATATATATTATAGATAGATAGATGTATATATATATATATTAGAGATAGATAGATAGATGTACAATAAAATGTATACATATACGTGAAATTAACAAGATGTTTTGCAACATACAATATTCTTACCTTAATAATTCACTTTTTATCGACTTGAGACGTGGCCGGTTACCTGTGAGACAAACAACGTACAGTCTTGATAACGCAGAATAAAAGTCAGAAGACTGATTGCAAGGGATTTTGGTTAATTGTTAAATCATTTTAATGTAATATAAATCAAAAATGTCGTCTGATGAGAAGAAGGTTGTTGTTATAGAAACAAAAAATTACGAACCACTTCCGGGGCAAACCTAAGATTTCAAATTTTGTAACAACCCTGAGAGTTGCATAAAAAACTTGGCTATGTTATTCCGAAAAAAGAAGGCAAAATTTCATTACGCTATATACGTATATCAGATTTTTATTCGAAAACCATCCCAGCTTCTATGATCTGACAGTCGGAATTAGAAATTATAAAGAAAAGAAAAGAAAAAATATTTTTAAAACCTTAATAGTAATTTATTTCGAATGAGTTATTTCGTGCAATTTAATGTTTATGTGTGTGTGTGTTATTATTATTATTATTATTATTATTATTATTATTATTATTATTAAGTTGTCTGTACGGCTGATAACCCGCGTGCCACACGTGATGGTATTTTTATCATCATCATCGTTGTAATCGTCGTTTAACGTCCGCTTTCCATGCTGGCATGGGTTAGACTGTTTGAATGAGAACTGGCAGGCCGGGAGGCTGCACCAAGCTCCAATCTAATTTGGCAAGGTTTCTACAGCTGGTTGCCCAGTCTAACGCCAACCACTCCGAGAGTGTACTGAGTGCTTTTTTACGTGCTACCGGCATGGGAGCCTGTCAGCATGTACTGGCATTGGCCACACTCGAATAGGCACAGGAGGGAATACAGATTTTGCACCAACGACCAAGAAAAAAAAGTCAGGCCTGGCCGAACACTGGTCACGTGGGGACAGAAGAGAGAGGGGAAGAGGCAAAGGGATAGAAGAATTAAGGAGGGGGCAAGAGAAAAATGAGACACAGTGAAGTGAAAGAGGGAAAGTGAGCATGAAAAGAAGGCCAGGAAATGTGAGAGATGGGGAACGAAAGAACGAAGAGTGGAATGAATGAAGTGTGAAAGGGCTGATAGAAAGAAGGAAAGAATACAAAGAATAATAGAGTTGTACAAAATTTATATATATATATATACTTACATATAAGAGACCAAAGTGTATGTACACTGCTATATTTTATGTATAAAAAAATACAAAAATGGGACAAGAACCCAAAACATCCAGACAGTTAGGTGAAACAAAAAAGGGACAACAAAATATCCAGACAGACGATACAAGAAAAACAAGGACGGATCATTCAGAGTTTTCTATCCTCAGTCGAGTTCCAGACTATCTTTGCAATTTCAGTTGGTTATACTCGAGATTGCTCCAATCTGGCTGCTCAAATGCAAGGGCTACATACTGGAGCTTCAATGCAGTTTTTGTTCCTCCTTAGTTTTGCTTCAAGATGACTCTTACTATCAGTTTAAAGGAGCTTTGATACCTTTTCTCTGCTAGGGAGCTGCATAAATAGCTGGGCAGCTAATACTGGAGTTGTTTCCTTTGCTTTAATGTTTTACTTGGTGTGACATTGCACATGCATGTGTGTTAGTGTTTGTTTTTACATTTGTACTTCTTCAAAAATTTCTGTTACACCAAAGCAATTTTCAGAGGAGCACAAATTCATGCAAATATGGGAGTTGTCATTTCTTCTTCTGTTAGATAAATTTAGGTATAGTTTTACAACTGGGTACCCTTCTGGTTGCTTGCCCTAACCTATTTTTCAAGTAAGGGATCTTTTATTTCACATCTCCTCAAAGATGCAGAGTGGCTGATTTGTTGATAGCAGAAACTGCCATCATTTGTAGCTTGTGACTTTCTTAGTGTGTGAATACACATACAAATATAGAGGCTTTTTTCAGTTCCTGTTTACCATTATTCACTCAGAAGGCATTGATCAGCCAGGACCTATAGTAAAAGACACTTGCCTAAGGTGCTGTGAACTTCTTTGAGCACACTGCTATCCATGCCCAACTATGTGCTTAAGTTAGCTTCCAAACCACATGGTTTCTGGTTCAGTTTCAATCAGATTCACTGCATGGTACTTTGGGAAAATGTCTTCTGCTTTAGTTTCAGGTTAACCAAAGACTTGTGAATGGATTTTAAAGATGTATATGAGTGCGTTTGTGTGTGTGTGTGTGTGTGTGTCTCCTTCTCTTGTGTGGCTCTCATATATGAATGTCATTAATTTTCAATATTCTGCAAAGCCATGTCTGACCTAGGGAAAATATTACCTGGCTTGGAAACAGGTAAAGTTGTTGACAGGATGGGGAACCAGCCACAGAAAGTCTATCTCAATAAACTCTATCTGGCCCATGCAAGCTTGGAAAAGTCGACATTAGAACAAAAGTGATGATAATATATATATGTATATACTAGCACTGCGACCCGGCGTTGCTGGGTCATAATGCTAGTGCATGCATATACAGCTGTGTGCGTGCACACATACATGCGAGTACTGTCCAAATCTCCGACCAATCACATACAGCTAGCTGGCATTCAATTGACATATCAAGTTTCGGGCATTTTGATTGGGTTTTGGATAGAAAATTCACAAAAAAAGTCACTTCTATTGATTTTTTAATGGCTTTGCGGGGTTACTGGGGAAATGCAAAGATGTGCACGACCACCCTTTGATGGTTTTGAATGACCATAAAAAGTGCGAGCCCTCTAACTGAAAAGTTGTGGATTTGTATAAAGGGCACACATGCAGACATTTTGCTGTTTATATATATAGAGATGTGTGTGTTCATGAGACTCAGTAATGGTGTGAATACAACTGTCCATAAGATAATAACATTCAACTGATCCAGGACAACATGTTCCAGTGCCCAGGCTTCACATATTTCTCTGTTGTTAAATATTCAATGTGTTAAGTGTAAGTATTTTACCAGATGAAAACTTTTAATGGCTGTTCTTAAAGTCAGAACAAAATCAGCAGAAAATTACTTGCATTCAGTCCTAGAAAACAGTTCTGTTTGCAGAAAGGGGTTTACATTTACATAAGACCTGTATCTCACATTGTGTGTGTTGGAAAGGAGATTAGAAAGTGATACTGGGATTGATGTGATGTCTCTCAAAGGAATCATAAGCAAAACTGAGAAATGGTAAAGTATGCTTACACTGATAATGGATGTTGTAATTCTTTGTGGGGAAAGAGGACTTACTGGTTGTGGATTATCTTTGTAAATCGGCAAGATTCAAAATGGGAACTTCTTGAAAATCATTAAGTTTTTAGTCCATTATGATCTAGTTCTGGTTTAGTGTGGGTGGTCACTAATTTAGTGTGAGTGTTCTGTGATTTAATGTATGAAGAGTATTCGTGAGAGAGTCCATTCCAGTGTGCTTTTGATAAGCATGTATAAAGAATGAAACATTGCAAACTTTATTTCAATAAAATGAAAGTAGTAACAATGATTCATCTGTGAATCATTCTACATCTGTATGTGATACAGGAAAAATCTCATAACTTACTTTTTTACACATAAGAATTATGTGGAAGATGTAAGCTAATAGGAACAAGAATGTACCATTCATTTTGAGGCAGAGTTGTAGCTGATATCATTCAAATGAGTTGTGCAAAGTTGGTGATAAACACAAAAATTGTGGCATGTCAAAGGAAGAGATGCTACTTCAAGGCTGTCTTTTCACCAACTGACTTGAAACTGCCACTTCACTGCTAAGGCAGTGATCTGCTGTTTGTATTCACTCACATCCATCCCTGATTGGCTGGAGTCTGCCACAACAACAACTATGCCACAAAAACAAAATAGATCTTTCCTGACTTGCTACAAAAGCAAAGGAGAATGACAACAAGCTTACTATCTCTTAATATCAAATTAATCAGTAACAGCACAGATTGTTTGGAATCATATTTTGGAAGAAATAAGAGCTGCAAAATGTTATCCAATCATCGTTGAAATAACACAGGATTCAAACAATGTGGGACAGAAAACATTTACCATCTGCTTTTTGCCAAGGGTGTTATGATATTTATAGTATAAAAGAGATTTTCATAGCAAGTGACTTGATCTGAGATCGTGTGCTGGAATGAAAACAATTGCAGCGTGGAAGGTGTTTGTAAGCCATTGAAGAAACACACAACACCGTTAGATTCACTTCAAAATTTAAATTTAATTTGTCAAAATATTTTCGTCGCTTTGAGACCACGACCTGTTCACTAACAAAGCTTCGTGCTGCATCAATCTTTTCAAATGCTTTAAGGAAATGGGCTGAATTAGCAAACCCGACTATGGAGGTACTTGAACATTTTAGGAAACTTTTTAGAGGTTGTTATGGCAAGTAGAGAGGTACTGAACAGTACATGCTTGCTATTAGTTCACTGCATTAGTTTTCTCTATATACTTACCAGTCATTAAACTTATGTGTCGATTTTGCAGTATGTTGCAGAGAGGCATACAGTTTTTAAAGTAGGGAAAACAGTTTACAATTTGCTTTCTTCCAGTCCTCAGAGACTGGTACTCTAAAGAAACACATGGATGAATCCATTTATACTTTATCCTGTTCTCAATGGACAGACTTTTGCAGTTCATCCTGTTGGAGTATAACTTCTGCTAAAAAAAATCCTTTCTCTCATTCATTAATGAAATCAATGGTGTGATGAAATAAGGATCATTCTTCATTACATTCTTATGTTCTCAATGTAGCTGAAGATTGCTGTACTGATTAGCAGAAGAAATCAAATAATCTAGGCAAGAGATGCTACAGTGGATGTGCAGGCCTAGAATCTAGAGGTACTTTTGAATGATCTTGAAGAGCTGTGGGGAAAATGGTTGAAGATTTTTAATTGAAGTGAAAATGGTTGCTAATGAAATCAAAATTAAGTCTTATCTCCCATCAAAACGTAAAGTTGTAAGTCAACAAAACCAAAGGAAAATGTCCATGAAAATCTTTGTTATTATGACTGAAGCTCACCTGATTCCCATGGATACTACGATTGATGAAAAATTTGTATTTGACCATTCATGATCTGCTATTCAATGCTGCAATCAGTTTCTCCCACAAAGTTTCATAACAAATGTCATGAGAATAAAAAATCTCCTCCATAAAGCAGTTTCTGTTTCAAAACACTCTCCTACATGAAAGTTCTTTATAGTTGCTAATAAACAATGACAAGATAAATATCTACTTTATTCCCCATTTTAAATTCATAAAAAAAAGGTTAAAAATCAGTTAATAAAGAAACTAAATGTTTACCTAATGACCACAAACTGGAAAGGTCTTAACATACAGTTTACTATGGCTTCAGTAAATAAAAGCCACATTCATTAAAAAAAAAAAATTATTATATAGAAGCAAGTGTGGCTGTGTGGTTAAGAAGTTAACTTTGTAACTATATGGTTTCAGGTTCAATCTCTCTGTTCAGCACACTGGGCAACCATTGTCTACTATAACATAAGGCTAACCAATGTGTTAGAGTTTAGTAGACAAAAACTGTGTAATGCTCATCACAAACACACACATATATATGTATTTCTTTACTACCCACAAGGGGCTAAACATAGAGGGGACAAACAAGGACAGACAAAGGGATTAAGTTGATTACATTGACCCAGTGCGAAACTGGTACTTTATTTATCGACCCCGAGAGGATGAAAGGCAAAGTTGACCTCGGCGGAATTTGAACTCACAACGTAACGCAGACGAAATACCGCTAAGCATTTCGCCTGGCGTGCTAACGTTTATGCCAGCTCGCCACCCTATGTATGTATATATACATTCGATGGTCATTCGGAATGCTCACAGCAGCCATATTCCTACCACTCTATGTCACGCTGGTGAGACCCATATTGGAGTATGGGATTCAAGCCTCTTCTCCTTATCTCCTCAAAGACATACAGCATCTCGAAAGAGTCCAGAAGCTGGCTACCCGCATGGTTCATGGTCTCAAAAATTTGTCCTACAAAGAAAGGCTGAGGACGCTCGACCTTTATTCTCTTGAAAAACGCTGCCGCTGTGGTGATCTCATTCTCGCCCACAACATCATAAGCGGAAAGTGTAACCTCTCGAAAGAGCTGTTCTTCACTCCTGCTCCGGAGCGTCGGCTGCGGGGTCATTCCGAAAAGCTCTACCTGCGACGATTTCATCTCAATTGAAGGAGAGGAGCTTTCTCCGTCTGGGTTGCGGATCCGTGGAACAAGCTGCCAGACGAGATGGTGAAGATGCCGACGACCGCTTTGTTCAAAGCCTCCCTGGACCTCAAGTGGCCTGAACTCTTTACATGAACACCACCCTGTACTTAACTCCATGTACCCCTACATGGCCTTGCTATTTGCTTTTGAGCCAAATTAACTAACTAATTAACTAACTAACTAACATATGATTAAGTATGTATATATGTATGTATGTGTGTAGGCATGTTTGATGAATAGTTTTTTTTTTTTTTCCTATCATTTAGTGGTTTAGGAAAAAGAGACTGATAGAATAAGCTGAGTACTTAAAATAAGTACTGGGGTTCTGATTGATTAAACCTTTCCAAGCTATGCTCCAGCATGGTTGTAGTTTAGTGACTGAAAAAACAAAATATTCAGTCTTAACAGAAGAATGTTAATATTTCAAAAATAGTGCAAAGGAAGTAAACAAAAATACATTTTATATTTTTTATTCATAAAAATCAAAACAGTATCTTTTATCTTTAAAAAGATTCAGCCATTAGACTGTGGCCATGCTGGAGCACTGCTTTGAAGAATTTCAGTTGAATGAATTGACTCCAGTACGGATCTTTTCGGTTTGAACGGCAGTTTTTAACATAATTTCTAGGTAACTAAAAAATTTTAAACTTCGTATACTGGTAGAATGTGTTTATAAAACATCTTTTTCTCTTGACTTTATTGAGAAAATTCTATAGTTTCTAAGATATTTGTTGCTTTGTTTCTTCAATTTCTGCAATTTCAACCAATCACTGACGTCTATGGAGGTAAAAACATTCTGTGCTGTATGAATATGTCCCTCGTTTAAGAAACAGATTGGGTTTATTTACATTTCTGAAGAAAAAAAGATACACTTCCCCCCACCTCTAACCCTAACCCTAACCCTAAAACAGATTGAAATGCAATAGATCGATACTAGGGTCATAATTATGGGTGACAATTTCATATGACACCGCTAGAAAAAACTGCCATTCAAAACGAAAAGATCTCTCCAGGACTTATTTTTTTTGTAAAATTATGGGGACATAAACACACCAACATAAGTTATCAAGCAGTAGTGGGGGACAAACACAGACACACACATTGATAGATATATATACAACAAGCTTCTTTCAGTTTCTGTCTACCAAATCCACTCACAGGGCTTTGCTTTGCCTGAGGCGATAGTAGAAGACACTTGCCCAAGGTTCCACACAGTGGGATTGAACCCAGAACCATGTGGATGGGAAACAAACTTACCACACAGCCACACCTGCACCTATGTATACTTAGCTTGCCTTATTTTAATGTATTAGGTTCTCAGATAAATTCATTCATTTTCTCCCATTTATTTTAATCCAATAATTTTAATAAATCAGTCAGTAATATATTCTCTTTCATTGTTCACCCTCACTCAGCTCAAAATATCAGTGTATCGTGATTTCTGGGTTATTTCTCTTCATCAGCCCAGAAATCGCGATACACAGATATTGTTTTGAGCTGAGTTGGGGTGCTAGATTCCCTTGTTTGAAAATGTAAGGACATAGATCGTGGCCGTTGCAAGCCTGGCCTGGCCTCCGTGCCAGTGGCACGTAAAAAGCACCATCCGATCATGGCTATTTGCCAGCCTCATCTGGCACCTGTGCCGGTGGCACGTAAAAAGCACCATCCGATTGTAGCCGTTGCCAGCCTCGCCTCCGTGGTGGTGGCACGTAAAAAGCAACATCCGATCATGGTCGTTTGCCAGCCTTGTCTGGCATGTGCCGGTGGCACATAAAAAGCACCCACTACATTCACTGAGTGGTTGGCGTTAGGAAGGGCATCCAGCTGTAGAGACATTGTCAGATTAGACTGGGCCTGGTGCAGCCTTCTGGTTTCCCAAACCCCAGTTGAACCGTCCAACCCATGCTAGCATGGAAAGCAGACGCTAAACGATGATGATAGATCATGTTGTATAGCCAGCTGGAGACGATGTCTTCTGGAGCTAAATTACAGCAACATTAGTCCTAAACCAGGATTGCCATATTATGTTGGCAAACAATCTTTACTATAAAATACTCTTGCTGAATATCTCACGTTGTGAGATATAAAAATAGTAATTTTCTAACAAGCATTGTTGTATTGAAAAAACATGCCATGTCACTATTTGGGTTATTTCAGCTGGATTACCTCACTGAACAGGTGCATTTGCTGTATGTAAAGCTCTGCATTGACTGTGAAGTTACTTTCAAGAATTTTGTTGAGGGTTGATGGAAATCCTTATGGATGACCTCATTCAAATGACCTTCATTGAACTGAACAGCTTGGCTGAAACACAAAAAATCTGTGAGGTCAAATTTCCCCACTTAGAAGCATAGAAACCATTTCTGTGCAGTTCTTTCAGTAATAGCGCCCTCTCTGTACACAGCACAAAACCTTGATTGAAAGTGAAGAGAAGTAGGTTGTAACAGGATCTAGATTCGGTATCACTGGAGGGGGTGTCCGATCTGATCCCGTCACATTCAACTTTAGTTAAAATAACAGACAAATCAGGCAATCTACGAACACAGCAAAAATGTTGTTTATTTCTCGTCGTAATGTAGAACTGGTGTACATGTTCTCTGGAGGGAAACCGACAGCCGAATCTGTAGTACTGATTCTTGTTTGTTAGTCAGAATGATTCGTCGTGGTTCGCTGCTTGGTTGGTATGAAGTCCTCAGAGACTGCCAGTACATGTCTGTTCTCGAGTGCTGCTAGGGCCAGAAAGGCAGAATGAGCGATCCGCGTTTTAGGGGTCAGTTTCCTGCACATGCACATGGGGAAGACTTCCAGTGGCCAACCGGAAGTAATCCCATTCTGCGCATGTGTGCTGAACCTTACACAGCAGCATCACTACAAGGTGTTGAAAACCTTCAAGTTTTTCTACTTGGCACTCCATTGTTATATGTCTGTAAAGAAGTAAAATTTATTCAAATTTTTAAAAATGATAGACAAAACTTGTAGATGAAGAAAGAACTATAAAAAAATCACTGATATTTTTTGTGTTAATTCAAATAACATTGGCAAGAAACTAATGAATTTATTTGACAATCCAAATCTTACCAGATATCATTTTGTTTATTTTTCCATGCTTGAATGGGTTGGAGGAGTCTGTACTGCCGAAGTCCTTTGTCATTTTCCAACTGAAATGCATGCTTCTGAGATCAGATTCCACTACTTCTTCTTCTTCATAAGCTCCTTTCCACTTGGATTGCTTGACATTTCTTTACCAAACAGTCATCCTCCAGATGTAACATAAAGTCTGTATCAGCACAGTTTTCATTGTTGCATAGTACATCTGGTTTTTCAGATACTCATTCTTCCTTTTTTTTATTTGTGCTGTCATTCATGCTCCCTAACATAAGACATCCAGCAGAATAGGTATTTTTTCTAAAAGCTTTCACATTCACTCTCCATGTTTCACACCATATATCACATTTTGTACAAGATGTCTTGCAAACAACTTGCACATGCAAGTGCTACCAGTTAAAAGCTCCGTATACCGGAAGCTAGCAAGTGTATGGGGTCATCAGCAGAGAATGCGCGCCGTTTCGGGGCCTACCTCTCGACAGCATCAATGCGCACCGGCCCCACTCACTGATATGAGGCCCCACTTGCTAGATCATAATTTCAATCCCACGACTTCTGTCTGACAATGTTCCAGCGTATACCCGTCCCAAACTCTTGACGGGCTCTTCCTTGACTGTTGGAATGCTTTCTTCAGATATTCGAAACTTAAATTCTTTCTGCACTCCCTTAACAAATGTCAGACTACGCGACTTTTTTGCTCTAAATCGCATCCTCGACCACCTTACAAGTTCATCTAATCTCAAGAGGGCATTCTGCTTTTACAATTACACCTTCATTTGAAGGGAGTGACTCTTTCTTTTTTCGATACCAGAAGTAATAGCTCTCTGAATGCATTGCACTCTATATTGAATTTGGCTTTCAGAACACTACCTTCTACAGCAAATTAGGCCACCTAGGTAACAGAAGCTACTTCTAGGAAGTCTCTTGGAACACTACCTTCTACAGCAAATTAGGCCACCTAGGTAACAGAAGCTACTACTAGGAAGTCTCTTGGGTATTTGAAAGAATTTATTTCATGGGTGCTCTTATTGCTAACTACTCTTGTGCATCTGCCACACAGGAAATCTTTCTTCGTCGTCAGACTCTCTGTGATCACATTACATATTTTGCACATCCGTAGTTTATATTTGTAACACGGTACAGTTCTCTTTCCCTACTTCTTTCATATACATATGGAATATGGCCACCTGATAGATGGTAGTAGAATCCAATCTTTTTTTGCTAACTAAAATTTTTTGTTAGGTTTACTTTGAGCCATTTTGATGCTAGGCACTGCTGTATGTTTGGAATAGCTTCTCTAATTCAACAGATTCACTGAAGAGAAGTAGGCCATCAGCATACAAAACGTTTCCATAGTTAGTATAAAATACCTGTTAGAGGAGGGGGCTGAGAAGTGAGGTCTGATGAACACCTACCTGCAAGCTAAATGCCTCAATGAAATCTTTGCTGTCTTTCATCTTGTTGACGGTACCTTTGTATATGACTTGTATAGTTCTCACAAGCCATTCAGATGCATCTAAGTTATTTTACCAACCTGGCTTACAAAGAGAGAGATACCCTGTCAATAGCCTTCTTCAGCTCAATGTCTCAGGTGTAGAGGTTTGCTCTTTACTAAGTACTTACCTTGTTGTTCTTCTAAGCTGATTCTCTTCCTAACTAATTGTGCTAGAATTCTTTCTATTACTTTCATAACTTGAATCAACAGTTCAGATCATCATCATCATCGTTTAACATCCACTTTCCATGCTAGCATGGGTTGGACGATTTTGACTGAGGGCTGGCAAACCAGATGGCTGCACCAGGCTCCAGTCTCGATCTGGCAGAGTTTCTACAGCTGGATGCCCTTCCTAACGCCAACCACTCCAAGAGTGTAGTGGGTGCTTTTTACGTGCCACTGGCATGGAGGCCAGTCAGGCGGTATTGGCAACGACCTCGCTTGAATCCTTTTACATATGCCACCAGCACAGGTGCCAGTAAGGTGATGCTGGTAACGATCACGCTCGAATGGTGCCCTTTTACGTGCCATCGGCACGGAAGCTAGTTGGCTGCTCTGGCAACGATCACGCTTGGATGGTGCTCTTGGCACCCTACTAGCATGGGCACAAGTGCCAGTAAGGCGATGCTGGTAACGATCACGCTCGAATAGTGCCCTTTAAGTGCCACTTTTTCTCATTTCCTTGATGATGTCTTGCAATCCAGAACACCTCACATCTCTGATCTTCCATTGCTTTTAGCTTCTCCCCATGCCATATACACCTGATGTCTAACTTCTCTTCTTATTGACCAATATTGTTCCTTTCTCCCCACATTTTTTCCAAAGCTTCCAGAAACACTGTGTTCTCCACTATCAAGTGAAATATTGGAGTGTCATTCTTAGAATAGACCTTCTTTTAATAACATTTGTCAGCACCACAACCTATTTATTTTTGAGTAAGCTATGAAGTTTTAACAATGGTCATGGTTGTATGGTAAGAAGTTTGCTTCCCAACCACATGGTCTTGGGTTCACTCCCACTATATGGCACCTAGGGCAAGTCTCTTTTACTTTAGCCTCAGGCCGACCAAAGCCTTGTGAGTGGATTTGGTAGAGGGAAACTGAAAGAAGTCTGTTGTATATGTGTGTGTGTGTGTGTGTATGAGTGTGTGTCTTTGTTTGTCTCACACCACTGCTTGACAACCAGTGTTGGTGTGTTTAGATTCCTGTAACTTAGTGGTTTGGCAAAAGAGACCAACAGAATAAGTACCAAGGTTTAAAAGGAAACATGTACTGGGGTCAATTAGTTCAACTAAAATTCTTCAAGGCAGTGCTCCAGCATGGCCACAGTCTAATGACCGAAACAAATAAAAAACAAAAGAATCTAAGCACAATGTTCATGCATGCCACAAAAATCAATGACCAAAGTCTCACTTCTGGTGAGACTTCATCCATTCTTTAAAGGAAGAACTAATATAGCATCCTATATTGCTTTCAAATTTTGGCACAAGGCCAGCAATTTCAGGGGAGGGCTATGTCAGTTACATTGACCCCAATGCTCAACCGGTGCTTATTTTATATCAACCCTGAAAGATGAAAGGTAAAGTTGATCTCAGTGGAATTTGAACTCAGAATGTGAAAACTGTTGAGCATTTTGCCCAGCATGCTACCTTATCCTACCTGTATATGAATGGTTCACCTGATCCTACACATACTATTAATGGTCTATATTGAGATCATTATCATTTCAGTTTTATGTCCACATTTTTCATGCTGGCATGGGTTGGATGAGACCCATTGAGGTAGTATTCTACAGCTAGATGCCCTTCCTGTCACCAGCTCTTACTTGTTTTCTAGGTAAGGTACTTTATTTCACTGGTCTTTGCACAAAAACTAATGAACTTGCTGAATAGGACATGTTGATTAAATGAAGTCAGTATGAAAAGATACGGAAATACTTGCACATGCGCGCGCATACACACACATAATGGACTTCTGTACAGTTTATGTCCATCAAATTTTATTTGCAAAGCACTGAGGAAATAGAAAACACTTTCCCAAAGCTCTATACAATGAATGGAATCAAAAACCACACAGCAACACCTTTGCCTCAAATTGCATTTATTAGAAGAGAATTTGAGGTTGTGAGATTTCTTCAGCATGTCTATTAATAGTCATTCAAGTTCAACAGCACTAGATGAAAATGCAAAAATTAATTTAGAATAGTGTTTCTGAAGGGAAACACACTCCACTAGTAGGTCATGGCAATATTTTAGTGAAGCATGGATTACTTCAGAATGGGGCAAAAAGCAAGCAACAAGTGAATAAGACTTGCAATAAAGGTTTAATTAACACTTATTTTGAATACTGTTCAAGCTAAATTTGACAGTTTGTATAAAAGAGAAAGAAAACTCAATATTCCATCCAAAACTAAAATTATTTTTAAAAAATCAAAAACTATCAACTAGATTATGGCTGGGAGATAGCATTTTACACGAAGTAGCTACTCTCAGCTCCAACCATAACCCCAAGACAGTTCTGGAACAAGGAACATGCATTCGTCACTGTGTCCCTGGGAAGATATTCAAACACCTACTTCATTTTGGTCACCAGCTCAGCCTTGGTGTTGCAGGCAGAGTGGTTGGTGTCTTTTTCAACCGTATTTCACACATAGTATTCAATGGGATTACAATGAAAGGAATTAGAAGGCCAGAAATTGGGGCAGTGAAATTGTAGAAATTCTCTGACAAATACTTCCCTTTCTGGAGGTATGCAAGGAGCCAAATCCTGCTGTCACACACCTGGCTTTCTAGTAGTAACCTTCTCCATCCAGGGGTTGACTACAATCTCCAGCTGTTTCACATAAATGTCTATATTGAGCCCAAGACCCAGTTCAAAGACGTGGAGATGAATTCTGGCAGACAGACACAGTCAGAGAATGCCAGCTGTGTCCTTTCCTGCTGGTCATGACTTTGTAGTCTCTATTGCAGCTGTCCATGTCATGTTTTACAGCCTTCATAGTGTTCACAAAGCATTGAATAGCAGTCATGACATTAGTAATTTGATACCTGGTGTGAATGATTACAAGTAACTGTTTTCCAATATTCAGATGGCTTCCAGTCCTCCATATCAGCTAACTTTTTCTCAACTACAGCTTTAATCTCTAGGCTCATCAACAGCACTAGCTGTTCACCAATGCATTATGCTGTTCCTTAAAATATATAAATCATCATATTTAGCTGAAGACTGTTTGTATATGTGTGTGTTATATATCAACTTCATTCATGATGAGGTTCATGTTTTCTTGGGGAAAATCAAAGTGGGGAATAGGATCAAAAGGTTGAAAAATATTGATTTAGAATAATTTTTAGGTAAATGAATTTTATCATGAATTTTATTAACAAGAATTACTTCTGCTGTCTTTCATTGATGGAACTAACATGGAAAAAGAAATGATAGTGAGAACCATAAAGTAGAGGTTACCCCTGATCTAGTTTGATTTCTTGCACATGTAACAGATTTAATTGATTTGGTACACAATATTATTATGATTTGTCATAATCAGCAGTTGTGACGATAAAAGATTAACAATGCATGAAGTTTTAAGGAAATATTTATTTACCATTACGTTACAAATACATTGCCTCGCTGGGCAGGTTTTGATACATCCAAAAGCATGCAAAGTACAGTTTGTGTTCTCTTCATTGTTTAGTAGTAATTACAGATAGAGATAGAATGATGTTGTAAGAGAACAGAATTGGAGCTAGTGAGAGTGAGAGAGTGTGGGGCGTTGTCTTCCTTTTCCCTCTGGCCGTGTTATCTGCCTGCTTCCATAATTCTAGTGGTCGGTTCACCAACTGATGTTAGCTCTCTCTCAACTCACGAGTTTGTCACGAAGGTGACTAACTCCATTGAGTCGTCACGACTGTGACGAACTGACTTTTGTTTGGGGTGTGCTTGCTTATATAAAAATCCAGAAGGATAGATATATCATTGAGAACAATAGATTTAGTTGGTGGTCTTGTTATCTGTATTCTTTTGGTGAAGTAGAAGAGGTTAGAAAGGATCAAGTGGTGAAAACATTATTTCGGGCCTAGCTAAAGGCATCAGAAAAATGTAAAATTGCTGTCAGAGAAAAACCATTGTTCCACCAGGGGAACAGTTCTGTTGCAGCGTTAATTTAAACATGTGGGGTTTCATATCTAATTGGCTTATTAGTTAAGAGAACACCTATTTCACAGGCAAATTTACTTTATTTTTGCAGAAATTCCATTTGAACAATAAACCTTCTCGTTAACTTTTACTTGGTGCTCTTTATATTTCAGAGGAAAGCCAATGAGCTAGAAACAAATCATACAATTGCTTTCGATACAATGTTGGAATTTTGGCTGAAACAGATGGGATAAATTGATTTATATTCTCAATAATAGTAAGGTGATGTGATAGGCCAATCAAGGCTCTGCACACAAATCATGGCTGTGACTTAAGAAGTTTACTTCAGAATTACACGGTTTTGCATTTGATCCCCCTGCACAGTACCTATGCAAATGTCTTCTACTGTGACTTGGGCTGACAAATACCTTTTGAATGGAATTTGATAAACAGAAACTGTATGGAAGCCTATTGTGTGTGTGTGTATGCGCATACTTTCACTATTGTATATTGGCAAAAAACAAAAACGTTAACAGAAAAAAAATCAATGCTTTACTTACAAAAATCACTGATGTACCTCAAGCTATTGGCATTTCATTTTCATTATCAGGAATATAGTGAACCAGTGGTTGGCCCATTGATAATCTATAACAAACAATGCAATTGATCACAAATTGCAATGTAAAACAGATAAGTATTTCATTTTTATCTTCGTTCCTACTTTTGTATAGTTTCTGTTCTCCAACTGCTCAAGTAACTTGATGTCTGTGAACATTTCTGATTTCCAAATGAAATGACTTTACTTTATCTAAGCAAGAGTAGGTTTGTGCATTGTATAATTCAAGGCAATGTAAATAATCTAGCTTTGATGATTGCAGTGATAAAATTTATTTCACCCAAACATAGTAATCTATTCACTAAAACTAACAGAAAAGTGTCTTATGTTTTTGTGGTATCTTTTCGGTTTGAACGGCAGTTTTTTCTGTGTCATATGAAATTGTCACCCATAATTATGACCCTAGTATCGATCTATTGCATTTCAATCTGTTTTAAGGTTAGGGTTAGAGTTAGGGGTGGGGGGAAGGGTATGTTTTTTAATTCACAAATGTAAATAAACCCAATATGTTTCCTAAACGAGGGACATATTCATACAGCACAGAATGTTTTTTACCTCAATGGACGTCAGTGATTGGTTGAAATTGCAGAAATTGAAGAAAAAAAACAACAAATATCTTACAAACTATAGAATTTTCTCAATAAAGCCAAGAGAAAAAGATGTTTTATAAACACATTCTACCAGTAGACGAAGTTTAAAATTTTTTAGTTACCTAGAAATTATGTTAAAAACTGCCGTTCAAACTGAAAAGATCCTTTTTGTGTAATATCACGAGATGGTAGCCCCAATGTGAGAACAGCAATTAAATCTTCCTTGAATTATAGTTACTGCCTAAAAAAAGAAAGGACAAATGAGATGAGAAAAGACAGGATGATCATGGTGGAAAGCCGTTGGTTATATGTCCGCTGGATCAGAAGTAAAAAGGGGTTAAACAATGTATTTTATTAATCAATTAAAGGTGGCGAGCAGACAGAATCGTTAGCTGCCTTTCGTCTGTCTTTCCGTTCCGAGTTCAAATTCCGCAGGGGTCAACTTTGCCTTTCATCTTTAGGGAGTCGATAAAATAAGTACTAGCTAAACACTGGAGTCAATGTATTTGGGATCTTTTCGGTTTGAACGGCAGTTTTTTCTAGCGGTGTCATATGAAATTGTCACCCATAATTATGACCCTAGTATCGATCTATTGCATTTCAATCTGTTTTAGGGTTAGGGTTAGTTAGGGTTAGAGGGAAGAGTATATTTTTTTCTTCACAAATGTAAATAAACCCAATCTGTTTCTTAAACGAAGGACATATTCATATGGCACAGAATGCTTTTTTTTACCTCAATGGACGTCAGTGATTGGTTGAAATTGCAGAAATTGAAGAAAAAAACAACAAATATCTTACAAACTATAGAATTTTCTCAATAAAGCCAAGAGAAAAAGATGTTTTATAAACACATTCTACCAGTATACGAAGTTTAAAATTTTTTAGTTACCTAGAAATTATGTTAAAAACTGCCGTTCAAACCGAAAAGATCCTGTAATCGATTTAGCAGCTCCACTGAAATTTGTGGTCTTGTGCCAAAATTTGAAATCATTAATTAATGCATTGAGATTGCTACAAGTATATGCAGTTACAAATAAGGTTAAGTCTCATGACCCTTTGTTTGGGTCCTTAAACTGTCCAGAGCAACTGTAACTGGCCATATCGCCACAGTATATTTTGTGAAAAGTTGAATTACAAGCTTGGTCAATATGATTTATGGATTAACGTGATGAGCTGGCAAAATCGTTAGCATGCTGGGCAAAATAGTTAGCGGCATTTCGTCCATGTTCACGTTCTGAGTTCAAATTTCGCTGACGTTGACTTTCACCCTTTCGGGGGGTCGATAAAATAAGCACCAGTTGACCACTTATATCGATGTAATCGACTAGCTCCTACTCCCTAACTTTCTGGCCTCGTGCCAAAATTT
>NC_042999.1:160001074-160086074 GCF_006345805.1 Octopus sinensis | reverse complement strand
TACCTTTATTCCAGCCCCACTTTCCCCCCCCCCTCGAAATTCTGAAATGCATCTGACATTACTTCGGAAAGTTCTTATCTCTTTCTTTCCTTCTTTCTTTCTCATTCTCTCTCTCTTTCTTTCTTTCTCATTCTCTCTCTCTTTCTTTCCTTCTATCTCTCTCTCTCTCTCTTTCTTTCCTTCTATCTCTCTCTTTCTTTCTTTCCTTCTATCTCTTTCTTTCTGTATCTCTCTCTCTTTCTTTCTTTCTATCTCTCTCTCTCTCTCACACAAGGAACAGAGAGAGAGAGTGTGCACTTGTTACCTTTATGTACCCCGGAGGTGTTTTCACAACTTCTTTACAAAATCTATTCACTATCCTTTAATCTCACAACATTTTTACTTGAATGGTATGTGCCCCTTCCTATTAACAAAAAAAAAAAAAAGAAACAACACACTGCGACAGCCACACAAAAGAACATCAGTGATGAAGCCTGCAAATGTGAAGAATTTATGTTGGAAAAGTGTGAATACTTCACGCCAATGCAAGGAGAGTCTAGATTAAATAAAGTTTTATTTCTCGTGACATTATGTGTCTGGTGTATATATATATATATATATTAATAAATATAAGGGTAGCAAAAAAATTCTCCGCTACCAGCGGTCTAGTGAGAAGGGAAAGATAGTCAAAGACTATATAATATACATTCAACAATATAAGGAATGGCCCTAATAGGCCATTCGACTCACTAGAAAGAGCAGCCAAACTCAAACCGCTAAATAGTTGTAATTCTGAAATTGAAAGAGAAATAAAACATTTACCCTTTTCATCTCTGGTTGTATATATATATATATATATATTGTATATATATATATATAATATATATATATATATAATATATATATATATATCTGGTTGTATATATATAATATATATATATATATCTGGTGTATAATATATATATATATATCTGGTTGTATAATATATATATATATATATACTGGTTGTATATATATATATATATATATTATATATATATATATATCTGGTTGTATTATATATATATATCTGGTTGTATATATATATATATCTGGTTGTATATATATTATATATATATATCTGGTTGTTATATATATATATATATTATATCTGGTTGTATATATATATATATGTATATATGTATGTATATATATATGTATATATATATATGTATATATGTATGTATATATATAGTATATATATATATAATATATATATACATATATACATATATATACATACATACACATACATACATATACACTCACACAAAGAGAGAGATTGAAGCAAAGTAAACAATGCAGGTAAAAATGTATTGAAATTGGAATATTATTTTTTTTAGACGTTTAGGACAAAAGAAATAAGGATGAAATGAAATCGGGAATGGACCGAAGGTGACTAATATGTCGGAATGTGAGAGCGGTTGCAAGTGGAGAGGAGATGCTACTATGTCTTGTGTTCCTGGTTGGTGATCAGTAACTTTCAGACTACTAAATGGCAACAATCTAAAGAGAGATAGAGTGTGTGTGTGTATATATGCGTGGGCTGTTGACGGAGCAGAGACGAATGAATCAGTCCAATACTACTGTTTCACTTCTCTCTCTTTTCTCTCTCCTCACTTCTGGAAATGATGCAAACTAGAGTGAGTGACTGCCAGCTTCAACAATTTTTGTCATATTATATGCTGCTATATAACAAATGTACTTCTTTTTTCTTTTTAATCCTATAAATTAGGAGTAAGGAGACAAAAATATGAGGAAGCAAACCGGCGTGGTGTATACCACGCAACCACAAAGCACACGACGAGTTTATTTAGATTTTTATAAATGCATGCAATTGACATTTGACGTTTAATACATTTAATCGCACGAGTCACACTGTAGCCTAGATTGGGGGTTTTGGATGTGAAATTTATTTATGGAATGATTAAAATTAAGGACAGACTATGATTCATATTCCCCCCCCCCCATTTAACTTCGATCTTAAAAGAACTCTTTGCGTCTTCGTAGGGGAGGGGGTGATTTTTTTTTCCCCTCTGGTGATAAATTCTCCAGAATTGTATTAAATGCTATTAATTGCTCGCATTTTGTACATCGATTAAATAACATCTAGCTTCTGTATTGATTTCACATACAATTTATTACCCTAAAAAAATATGCCAAAACTTACTTGGAAACTTAAAGTAAGTTTTACATATCTACTGGAATACAATAATATTAGACTTTATTATGTGTAAGAAAAAAATAAAGGAAATGAAAAAATTTCCATCGGTTGGTTTGTTTAGTCCCATGTTAGCTCAGGGTAAGCACACTTATGATCATAGACGTTCCACGCTTGACTATTCTGTCCAACGCACGGCTATGGTATATCCTAGGACTACATTATTCAACGTGTCCTTCCTTTTTAAATATGGTAGGGTGGGAATTACAGGAGATTTTGGTGATCTCCTTAAGAATAAGAAAGTATATAGTTAATTTTTTTTCTTTTGTAATTTCTCTCCTTAGATTTACATTTTATCGATATGTATCTCAGATTTTTGTACAAGTTATTGGCACTTCTGAGACAACATTTATAGGTGATTGATAATTCCACGCCAAAAAAAAAAAAAAAAAAAGAAAGAAAGAAAAAAACAAACCGAGTTCAGCGATTCTTTATTTTATTTATGATTCATAAAGAAGAAAATGTCAGCTTCCATGACGCCATCGGCTAGTGATTCCTTTGTATGAAATTTGAGATAGTGACTAATTCAATTTATCAGAGTCAAATATGTATTGACGAGAGAAGAAGAATTAATAACACTTAAAGAGCTCACCATTTTGTAGTAAAGGAAAAAACCCCCAAAAAACTGGGATCAATTTCAATTTGATTAATATTGCATAAAGATTAGCATTAGCTGAGAAATTAGAATTCCAAACTTGTAGCATATAGGTTGCATGTTCAAACTTCTTTACACTCCATGTATTATATATATATATATACGTTTAAATATTTGTTGTGCAAGATTTTTTATGTGAAGTCGTGTGTTGAAACAGATATTGTTATATTTCGGAATGGTCATTTTGCCAGTTTAGCCAATAAAATAAGATTAAGATTAATGTAAAAAATAAATAACACTGAAGCAAAATAACACCAAATATATAGTGCATGTGTTTTTATTGACTAAACTGGCAAAATGACCATTCCGAAATATAACAATATTATATATATATATATAAGTATTAAAATATAACATGGCTTATTTAAAGAACATGTGATCTCTGCAATGTACATAACCAAAGCACTGCAGCGTGGTTTGTTAATGCATCTTTTGAGGAATAGTAAAAAAATTAAGTTATTTTTCTCCACATTATTTTTGAAGTTACTCATCATCAAATGCAAGTGTACACATGTATGCACAAGTATATATTATATTTAAGGTCCACATTTACTTTGTAGTTGCATTAAGTTAAATAAAAATACTAATATGTAGTTATATAGTCAGCACGGGTAAAGAACATCATGTGTGAATGACTTATTGAACAGTCATGTATTGGTTATCTGAGTTATTGATTATTCAACTTGGGAAGAATTTCTCTTTCCTGACAGTGTTAGTCATGGTTCCTGTTGAGTCAGAATGATCAACTAAACAATATCAACCTATCCAAAAGCATATATATATATATATATGCAATATTATCCTTCTAAAACAATTTTGCAGGCATGTGAGTTTTCCTAAGATGTTATCTTTAGAACAATATGATATTGATTTCTTACATATAGGCACAAGGGTTCAGATATGTTAGAAGGGGAAACAGGAAATTATGATGATCATACTTCTCCTTAGAGCCTTAGTAATGTGTATGAAATAGCTACTACAACCACGAGTGAAAACTGGGTCACAGCAGTTTGCTGGGAAGCAAGTTAAATTGAGAAAAAGAGCTGCTTCATGGGAAAACCCAATGAGGGAACCTCTGCACGGTTGCACAACCTGCTAGAAATAGTAGTTACATTGCCTTCATTTCATATTATTGCCTTACGAAGAGAATATCAGTAAATTAAAGTGGGATCTTTTCGGTTTGAACGGCAGTTTTTAACATAATTTCTAGGTAACTGAAAAATTTTAAACTTCGTATACTGGTAGAATGTGTTTATAAAACATCTTTTTCTCTTGGCTTTATTGAGAAAATTCTATAGTTTGTAAGATATTTGTTGTTTTTTTTTTCTTCAATTTCTGCAATTTCAACCAATCACTGACGTCTAATGAGGTAAAAAACATTCTGTGCCGTATGAATATGTCCCTCGTTTAAGAAACAGATTGGGTTTATTTACATTTGTGAAGAAAAAAAGATACCCTTCCCTCCACCTCTAACCCTAACTAACCCTAACACAGATTGAAATGCAATAGATTGATACTGAGGTCATAATTATGGGTGACAATTTCATATGACACCGCTAGAAGAAACTGCCGTTCAAACCGAAAAGATCCCTACAGTGTAGTTCCTGATATATAAAAAAGACATTTTCATATCTTGAGTACTGTTTAGTCATAAGTTTGCTCAATCAAGGCTAACAACAACTAAAAGATACTTATCAGTTATGTATCTCTAGTAGTGGCACTTATTTGTAGTTTAGAATATTTTACAAATATTTTAATCCTGAAGTCTCTTGGCACGATTAGTGATGACTAATCACATGGCACTATACTTGAAGTAAGGGCCTTAAAGAGTGGTTAAAATCATCTGACTTACTAAACCTATATAGCTAACCTAGTTCAGAAAACAGGGAAATGAAACGGAATCCACTGTACTCCATTGCATCCAATTGTTGATAAATAAAATTGATGAAAAATATCTTAGCTCTGACTCTCCACCTCATACAGTTACACATTGCAAAGAAATATTTACAGCAATGTCTTATAACAGGCTTACTGAAAAATTGAAAACAATACTCTTTTCTCTTTTACTCTTTTACTTGTTTCAGTCATTTGACTGCGGCCATGCTGGAGCACCGCCTTTAGTCGAGCAACTCGACCCCGGGACTTATTCTTTGTAAGCCCAGTACTTATTCTATCGGTCTCTTTTGCCGAACCGCTAAGTAACGGGGACATAAACACACCAGCATCGGTTGTCAAGCAATGCTAGGGGGACAAACACAGACACACAAACATACACACACATATATATATATATACATATATACGACAGGCTTCTTTCAGTTTCCGTCTACTAAATCCACTCACAAGGCTTTGGTCGGCCCGAGGCTATAGTAGAAGACATTTGCCCAAGGTGCCATGCAGTGGGACTGAACCCGGAACCATGTGGTTGGTAAACAAGCTACTTACCACACAGCCACTCCTGTTTGATTAAACTTCCTTTATCCTAACATAATTATTTCTAGTTAGCATATTAAATACAAGGTAACTTAAATAGTTAATACTGAATTAACTATTGTTTTTCAGGTAGATCATACATTCTCTAAACAATTCCACTTTGCTACACCAACAATCGTACAAACTTGGTACTTCCAGTGGTTAGTATATTGGGTTTGTGATTGCAAGGCCAAGAGAGTGTCTATGACTATATAGGTACCTAAGATAATTAGTGAAAGCCTGGTACATGCTGCCAAATCAAACTTGTGAGTGAGCTGTTATATATATATATATATATATATATATATATATATATGTAGGCAATCATCGAAATTTTTGTTTGTCTTGTTGTCGAGAGAGGCTCCCTTTCTTTCCTGATGAGAAGATTGATTCCTTTGGAATGAAAACATGCTGTCTTCGAAACATATGTCGAGAGTAAAGGAATTTTGTTAACATCTTCGTTCGACTCCATTCTTTCATTTATTCATATATATATATATATGAAACCAAAACTCAAACAGTTGATTAGCTTAAACTTACTGCCATCCCTTTCACGAATGTTTCACCAATTATCTCTCTCAGTCATCCTTCTTTACAACCCACACTTCACTTTATATAACACAATCATCAACATTTAACATCTGTTTTCGTTGTTGGTATGGGCTGGACAGCTTGACAGGTACTGGCAAGGCTAGGGGTTTGTACCAGGCTCCATAGACTGTTTTGGTTTGGTATCTACAGCTGGATACCCTTCCTAACACCAACCACTTTATGGTGTACTGGGTACTTTTTATGTTACATCACCGATGCTTTTTATGTGATACCTTGGTTTTAAGGTCTCAATTCTGTTGTGTTGGGCTATCTTCTTGAGTACAGCGTAGATGAATATTCTATAACCAATATATTAAGCAGTAGCCATCAATGATCTCCTCTTTAAAAACTGCACTTAAATCATTATTTCTCAGTATTTTTATGTCAAAATATGGCTGTTCAATGAACATGTATGTCTTGTTGCAGTTTGGGTTTTACAAATTGATTTTAGTAAATTTATAATGAATTCATTAGTGAATAATGCTTATTATTGATTTTAGAATCTTTGTTATGATATTTTTATGATTTATTCAGAGGAGGAACACAGATTGGTGACCTGCTCTAAATGTTTCTAACAGTTTAGATTGCTAAAAGGTAGCCAATACCTAACCTAATGGTAGATTAAATCTAACACCCACAATATATGTATCTTAGGCCTAATGAAGTACAAAATTTTTGTCATAATTGGAATCTCAACTTGAATAAGGACAGTGGAAAAAGAAGATATACAAGATGAAAAAGCAATCACAAGATGGAATTCTATGACTATGATCAACTCAGAGAGGGTACAAACCCTATTTTAGCTGTTCCTATTATTTTTTTATGTATATCCTATCCATCTATATTTCTATTCAGTGCATAAAACCATCTCTATTTTGTTAAAAGCCTTAAACAATATAATAAAATATCAACAAGACACAAAGAAAACCAACAGTTCTAATAACCTAAAATTGGTTCACACCTCTGACATTGGAGAATTAAGTAATTTTGCTATGCAGCTGTGGTTGTGGGACTATTGTCTATTGTCTAGAATGCCAGGGATTCAAATCATGGTATAACACATGCACCATTCTGTCATCATCATCATCATCATCCGCCTTCCACGCCAGCATGGGTTGGACGGTTCAACTGGGGTCTGGGAAGCCAGAAGGCTGCATCAGGCCCAGTCTGATCTGGCAGTGTTTCTACGGCTGGATGCCCTTCCTAACGCCAACCACTCCGTGAGTGTAGTGGGTGCTTTTTACGTGCCACCCGCACAGGTGCCAGACGGAGCTGGCAAACGACCACGGACGGATGGTGCTTTTTACGGGGACCAGGCGAGGCTGGCAACGGCCACGATCGGATGGTGCTTTTTACGTGCCACCGTAAATACTGTTTCAGGGTGGTGTTTTGTTTATGTAATAATCACTAGCATTTTGAAGTATGTTTCAATTGATGAGGTCATTAGACCAAAACACGTCTCCCCTACTTGGCAAGGGGGGAAAAAAAGTCACTAATATTTTTTTCCTCACCACTATAATAATTTTTTCTTTACTTTTTGAGCCTTGAGGAAGGGTCAGTGACCATGATCTTCACTGGTCCTTCTGTGGCTGGTGACGTTGATGATACTAATGTTCTTGAACTGTTATAAATTAACTCCTGTGTGTAAGACATAAGCAGGGAGAAAATTCTAGAGGAGTCAGCATAGGAGACATGAGCAAGGAGAATGTTTTAGTTAGCTTTTTAATGATTCCTGCATTAAATGTATTAATTCTAATGTAAGTGATATTCAGTATATCCCGGATGCCAGATGCATACAGAGTTCCCACAGTCATTTTATGTGGTTAATGTTACTTTAAGTGCAGTTCTTTTTAAAAAGGAAATCCTTTTACTAAATATATTAGTTTTAAAATACTCATTTACACTGTGATATATGTCTAGTGAAGTGAGTTGTGAAGGAAGAGGGCTCTGAGAGAGAGAGGATGGGTGAAACAGTGGTGAAAGGGTTGGTGGTAGTAAGTTTGCGTGAATTGAGTTATGCAAAAACTGCTAAAAGTCCCATAATCCAACAAAACTGCTAAAATCAGATAACAAGCCACATTTAAAAGAAAAATTCTCAGAAAAGCATATTAAATAAAAGAGCTATTTTTATTTTTACAATTTTACTTCATACAATTAGCATTCAACAAAGTACAAGCTCTAGCATGGAAGTGTATTATTGATTTACTCTGTAAAATAGTCAGCTATCATTGTTCTTGTGTGAAATGATTTAAATGAAGAAAATTTGTTTATTGCTAGAGTGTGTGGTCTTGGCTTGCTTTCAACTATTAGCAACTAGTTGAAACTAGTAGTCATTGAATGTTACTTAAATTGCAGTATGTAAAAAGTGTAAAAAAAACCAAAAATACAAAAAATTAAGTACAATCAAAATCATCAATGAAATAAAGTCATAGATGAGGTTTTATTGGTTAACCCTTTCGTTACTGTATTTATTTTGAGATGCTCTGTGTTTCTTTCAATTACTTTAAATATAACAAAGAATTTAGTAAAATAACTTAGTTATCATTAAGCTAGTGTTAGGAACATAAATTGTGACTAAGGTTTGGGGGAAGATTTTAATTCAGAACTTTTGAAAACAAGACATTTATACTGAGAGCCAGAGCCGGTTTCAGCCGGGTTGGTAACGAAAGGGTTAAACTGGTTGAATTAGTTTGAATTTATGCAAAAAGTTTAGTTTCAAAATGTTTATCATGACTCAGTTGTTTTGAGTTCTGGAGAAGTTTTCTCAACATCTTGTATGGTTTTGGTTGGGATAAAGTAACTGAGCCCAAGATATTTGCAAATCTTCCGAGACTGGTGAGATTGATACAGTCAAAACTTGTAGAGAAAATGTTGGTGAGAAGGGAGTTCTAGGGGGTTGGTGGCAAGAAAGGTTTGGGAAAAGTGGTTAGTGTTGGTCCTAGGAGAAAGAAAGGTGAGCATGGGTTGAGCTGGTATGCAACTAGCTAACTCTGTATTGCAGTGTACATTGTATTGTCAGTAGTAAAAGCAGTGGTGAGTCCTTGGCAGTCAGCTGGATTGATGTTTTCTTTAGATGCAGTGTTGTCCCAAATGTGGAGGCGCAATGGCCCAGTGGTTAGGGCAGCGGACTCGCGGTCATAGGATCGCGGTTTCGATTCCCAGACCGGGCGTTGTGTGTTTATTGAGCGAAAACACCTAAAGCTCCACGAGGCTCCAGCAGGGAGTGGTGGCGATCCCTGCTGAACTCTTTCACCACAACTTTCTCTCACTCTTACTTCCTGTTTCTGTTGTACCTGTATTTCAAAGGGCCGGCCTTGTCACTCTCTGTGTCACGCTGAATATCCCCGAGAACTATGTTAAGGGCACACGTGTCTGTGGAGTGCTCAGCAACTTACACGTTAATTTCACGAGCAGGCTGTTCCTTTGATTCGGATCAACCGGAACCCTCGTCGTCGTAACCGACGGAGTGCTTCCATCCATATATGTCCCAAATGTAGATGAGGTATTTTATTATGAGTTTCAGTTGAGCATAGTAAAGAAAGTCAGCAACCATTGGGGCGAATTGGTTTGGACAGAAATATGAAAGACATAACCTTCATTAACCCTTTTGATACCAACCCGCCTGAAACTGCCTCTGGTTCTGTAGTACAAATGTCTTGTTTTCAAAAGTTCTGAATTAAAATCTTCCACCAAACCTTAGTCACAATTTATGTTCCTAACACTAGCTTAATGATAAACTAAATTATTTTACTAATTCTTTGTTATATTTAAAATTGATTGAAAGAAACACAGAGTATTTCAACAGAAATATGGTAACAAAAGGTTTAATTAAGAAATGCTATGTTTTTTAAGTAATGTACAATTTAGTCATGGAGCAGAATGAAACTAGTTCTGTTTAGAATTAATTTTTAAATATTTGTAAAGTATGATTCACTTGGATGATTTTAGATAATTTTAGTTAAGAGACCCATGCAATCCATAAAAGGAGTTTAGCAATCTATTTTATCTATAAATGGAATTTATGCGTGATGAGACAACTGCACTGTTTATTGTGCTGTAAGTGTAGTTTATATATCTGGTAGGTTATATATAAACCCCTGCTGCTTGTACTGGCTTTGAATACTTTTATATAGTAACTTGAGATAACAAGCATACATAGAGGAACTTAGATTTAAATCTTTTGGGGTGGGCCTACCTCATTTTATAACTACTGTCCCTTTTGTGTATTTCTAAAATGAGATCACATACAAAACTCAGATGTCTGTAAAAGGAATTAAGCACATATGCATGCACACTATCTTTCAGTAATTTGATTGTAATAATTGAACTTGTTCCACTAATATTGCATTGTTTAAAATATTTCTATAACTATATCTATCTTGTTAGCTTTGAAACTGTGGATATATATATATTAAGAAAAGGAAAATAGGTCAGCGTTTATCTCCATTATTTTCTCTGCTGTTGGATGCAGTTATCACAGTTAGATAGCCCTTAGATAAGACGAGATATTATTTTTTTTGCTTCTTTCTTTTCAAGAATAATAATGGAAATTGGATATATTTAGTTAAATAACCTTAGAGCAGTTATATGTGGATTATATCCACATTCAAAGAAAAAAAAAAAAGATATTGATAAGAGTACCATTTTTGTGATAGTCTACTTTTTACTTTAACATTATTGATCCATGTTTCAAATGGAAATATATTGAAACATCAGTTGTATGACAAACATTGACTTAAACTTCCGGCAGACTAAGTCTGACAATTTTATTTTGATTATATGTATCAAATGAGAAATATTTAACAGCCACAAAGTCATAGATTTCCACTATTATAAAAAGGTGACAAAAAAGAAAAAGGAAGAAAAATGTCTAATGTTAGTTCTATATTCTAATACTAAAGAGCATTGACTCATAATTTGTAAAATTAAATAGTTTAAAAAACTACTTTTTATTTTCTGAAAAAGTGGCCTTGTATGATTGAGAATGAGTCCATAAAATTTTTTAAAAAGTTCATTTACACAGTAAGGAGTCTTAAAATAGTTCATTTTCTTTAAAAAAAAAATCATTGCCTGACTAAGGCATTGCTCATCCTAGCCTGTAAAATCTTTCAGCTGATACCAGAACAGTGAAGTAGTGAGTAGTTTTAAGTTGTAGTTAACTTTTGAAAGCAACTTGCCAAAGATCACCTCTGGTTCATTGATGCAAGCATCTGTTTTCAAGTTTTTATTTTAAGACTGAACTTTCTGTCACAATTTTATACAAGAAATTTTTTGTTATAAAATAAATACCAACTTAACCCTTTAGCATTCAGATTTCTCTGTCAAAGGTAATGCTTATTTATTCACACTGTTTTGAATTAATCATGCATTACCTTGTAGCTTTGAGTTTTCAATGATGTGATTGTTTATTTTTAGAATAATATTGTAGGGTAAGTGTGAGAAACCAGATCTGGCTAGTTTGAAAATAAAACAGATTGTTTTGGCTGGATTATTTGCTGGCTTAAATGCTATAGGGTTAATATAGGAATTAACATAAAAATTATTTTGCTTGATACAATGAAATTCTTGATTACTTTTAAAATTTATAGAAACCCATAAAATCACTGTGTATTTGATTAGAAATATTATCATGAAACTGTTAAGCATTTTTAAAAGTTCATAAGAATGTCTTGTACAGTAGCTATTGTTAAAATATCTTTGCCTTCACATGTAAACATATTTTGATTAAAATTACAATGTACTATCACGGAAATCATTAGTCTCTTGAAAAGTATACAAAAAACTGAAATTCAATTAAAAAATTTAAGAATAAAATCTTTAAAAAAATCAGTATCTAACAGTAAAATATTATTAGGCATAGTGTCAAATACATTTTCAGTTGATACTACTTTGAAAGTTCTTTGGAAAGGTACAAATGTTACATCATCCTATCCCCCTTCCCCTCTTGAAAAAAAAAATCATGCCTGTGCAAGAAATTCTTCCTTGGTGATGATTTTATGATTGGTAAAGAGCCAACAGAGTAGTTTATGATATCCAGAATTAGGTGTATCAATGTTGACTTTTTATACTCTCTCTTATTCCCTGTTTACAATATCTGGCCTCATGCCTAATAAAAAGAAATTATTGTCACTCCATATGTTTACTGACATATATCTTATAGATAGATCTATGTTTACTGGTATATATTTTCATCATCATCATCATCATCGTTTAGCGTCCGCTTTCCATGCTAGCATGGGTTGGACGGTTCAACTGGGGTCTGTGAAGCCAGAAGGCTGCATCAGGCCCAGTCTGATCTGGCAGTGCTTCTACGGCTGGATGCCCTTCCTAATGCCAACCACTCCGTGAGTGTAGTGGGTGCTTTTTACGTGCCACCCGCACAGGTGCCAGACGGAGCTGGCAAACGGCCATGGACGGATGGTGCTTTTTATGTGCCACCGGCAAGGGGGCCAGGCAAGACTGGCAACGGCCATGAACGGATGGTGCTTTTAGATATTTGTGTATGGCTCCACAGCAGCCTAGTTGAATTAATGGACAATTTGATGAATATTTGTGTTCAAATCTAGATTGACCTGACTTAAATATTTGTCTTTTACTTGAAGCTGTTGTTTATCTTCAGTTATAGTTATGGTTTGAAAAATGAAGAGGGTGTAAGGCTCCTTGAATTCTAGGATGCAACTAATCTAATCATAAGCAACATACTGGCCAGCCACTTCATCACCTACCAATCTGGCAAACATACAAGTCAGAAAGATTACATTCTCATCAGGAAATGGGATAGAAGGACTATTGGTAATTATAAGAACCTTTCTTGGTGAAGAGTGCACTATGCAACATAGGTTAGGGGCTGGTGACTTCAGATCAGACCTAGGCAGTCACAGAAACAAAAGATAACATGGAGAAGGAAGGTGAGAATTTCTATAAAATAACTTGCTAAAGGTTACAGAGTAGACTTGCAACTGATGCAAAGTGCCAACTGAACTGACCAAAAGTAACATGGTAGTAGAAGGATAAAGTTGATGGGACAGTAAAGGCTCAGATGCTGGTTTGGAAAGCCTGGAAGGAATGTGGTAATAGGGAGCATTTGGAATGTCCCATTCATTCCTATTCACTTCACACCTCAAGGGGCCACTCTGACATCTCATTACCACTATTTTTTTTTTACTGCTTTTCACCTCCACCCTCTCTTCAAAATGCAAGTAGTCATGTAGCTCCTCTACAGCAAGAAACCTATTCTACTTCAGCCCTTTTCTGTCCCATACATTTATCCATCTCTACTCCTCATTCTCCTACCAGAAAGATGCCCCTTCCTTCCTTGGGGTTTATAATCTTGCAAGCTGCATGGCAACCGTCACAGTACATGCTGTATGGCTAGAAGGGCAGTTAGGTGACTGGTGTACTTGGTTAAAGGTGAGGTAGAAAGGAAAAGATTTGCATGTGTCCTGTACCATGAATGTCAGAGGTGATTTGGTATGACAAAGACATCCTCATCATAAATGTGGAAGACAAAGTGGCTTGGAAGTGTTTATTATGTGAAACTGCTGAACATTGAGAATGCAGGGGATAAACAGGGGCTACCTCATGCTGTCCCAACATAGGGACCAGCAATTCAAGTTGATAACAGTATGGTAAGTAAAATGATTAAGGACATGAAGGGAGGCAAAGCTGTGAGTCCATCAGAGATGTTCAAAATATATGGTGAGGTAGGATACATTATTACCATCTATATCAATGGTTCTCAAACAGGGTTCGTATAAGATTTTGTTGTTAAAATTTGTTTCCAATAAATTGGTTATACTTCCACAATACACAAAATATTTTAATAATTTTTCTTATGTGATTTCTAATATTTAATTATGAAAATATAATAGGATTTTTTTTTAACATCGAATGGCTAGGAGGGTTCATCCAAGTATAATAGGAATCAAAGAGGTCCATAAGTAAAAAAATGGATGAGAAAACTACTGATCTAGATAGTTAAATTAAGTTATACAGGAAGGTGTCATACCCTGTGACATTGTAAACTGTAACAAAGGCAAAGCGATGCCTTAGAAAGAACAAGTATAAAGGTATCTGACTACTAGACTAGGTTATGAAGTTTATGGAGAGAATCATAGCATAATTGATACATGATGGAGTAGACCTAGATGAGATGCAGTTTGGCTTTGACTTGGAAGAGATACCACAAATGCAGTCTTCCTAGATGGGCAGCTACAGAAGAAATATTCGACTGGGTACTATGTTCAGTAATCTGCTGGTCATAGAGGCGACTCGGTCGAGATGGATTGCTTCTAAGAGTTGTACAAGCTATATACAAAAATGGAGTAACTAAAGCGAGAATTGGCAATAACTTCAGTGATGAATTTAGCATGAAGGTAGGAGTCCTGTCCATGAAGGTCCTAAACGCTGATGATCCAGTTCTCATAGATGAGTTTATGGGGCAATTAGAGAAGAATTCCAGGCATGGAAACAAAATGTAGAATCAAGCGGCCACAAAGACTAGGAAAAAAGACAGGACCCTGGTGCCTTCAAGGAAATGTCCTTGTTTGATATGCCGAAAAGAGTAAGATATAAACTCCATATGCTGTACTTGATGTACGCTATGGACATCTTTATATATAAAAGTAAGGTTGTGTGTCTGTCTCCTATGATTTAGATTCCTAACTACTCCCACATTTTGCAGTGCAGTTTAACCAAAACCGGGTATCTTATAGTCGTGATTCATATCGAGCCCTTCTGAGTATTAGCGCGCGTCTACGATGAGTCTACGATTTAAAAAAAAATTTACCATAATTTTTTTCCATTTTAATGCATTTTTTTCGCTATTATATAAGGGAAGTAATTCTCTAAAAATGTCTACGATGAGTCAACGATTTAAAAAAAAATTTGCCATAATTTTTTTTCCATTTTTAATGCATTTTTTTGCTATTTTTTGGCTATAACTCTCTAAAAATGCTTATATAGTTATTTCCCTTACAAACCCGAGCAACACCGGGCAATACTGCTAGTATGAGATATAGTGGAATCACAGGCAGACTAGCAGAAAAGATAAGCTTCATACGTGATAGATGCACTAGAGCAGTATGTAGGAACAGACCAGAAATGGTTTCTCTTAATTGCCTGGATGGCTCATTAGTAGTTGATAGCTTTTATTACCTAGGAAATGTAATTAGCAAGGGAGATGGTTGCTCTGAATGAACAGTAAGCAGAGTAAGAATGGGTTGGAACAAAGATCAGGGAGCTACTACTACTGCTGCTGACAACAGATCTTTTCCCTTAAAGTAAAGGGCAGATGGTATGATGCTTGTGTTAGAACTGTAATGCTGCATGGTAATGAGACATGGGCCTTGAATGCAGAGGACTTGAACAGGCTGGAAAGAAATGAAGCCAGCATACTCTGTTGGATGAGCAATGTAGGTGTGCCTGAAAGACATAGTACAAAGGTGCTGAGTGAAAAAATCGACATAATAGGAATCAGATGTGTGTGGAAGCACTCCGTCGGTTACGACGATGAGGGTTCCGGTTGATCCGAATCAACGGAACAGCCTGCTCGTGAAATTAACGTGTAAGTGGCTGAGCACTCCACAGACACGTGTACCCTTAACATAGTTCTTGGGGATATTCAGTGTGACACAGAGAGTGACAAGGCCGGCCCTTTGAAATACAGGTACAACAGAAACAGGTGAAAGAGTACAGCAGGGATCACCACCATCCCCTGCCGGAACCTCGTGGAGCTTTAGGTGTTTTCGCTCAATAAACACTCACAACGCCTGGTCTGGGAATTGAAACCGCGATCCTATGACCGCGAGTCCGCTGCCCTAACCACTGGGCCATTGCGCCTCCACTAATTAGATGTATGTACAAGAAAGAAGACTGTGTTGGTATGGACATGTGCTGCATATGGATGGAAACAACTGTATAAAGCAGTACTGATCGCTGAGTACGGATGGAATTTGCAGAAAAGGGAGACCCCCAGGAAGACATGGGATTAGGTGGTGAAAGCTGAGCCTCATAAAAGAAATGACAAAGGACTCAGATTGCTGGCAGTTCCTCACTTGTTATACAACATTTATTAATACTGTTCTCTCCACTTAATTTTTTATTGATCATCCACACTCTCACTGTGCCACTAAAATATCTCTCCTCACCCACTACCATGTCTCACTCCACTCATACACTACACTTGTCTCTCTCCTCCATCCATTTCTTGCAACCTACCCCATAGCATGTCATTTCACTTTCTTCTTTCTGTCTCTTGTCCATTTCTTTTCTGCTGCTCTGCACTATTAGACTTCCTTGAATCACCACTCCCAGAACCTATGTCCCATTCATTCCTATTCACTTCACACCTCAAGGGGCCACTCTGACATCTCATTACCACTATTTTTTTTTTTACTGCTTTTCACCTCCACCCTTTTTTCTAAAATGCAAGTAGTCATGTAGCTCCTCTACTGCAAGAAACCTATTCTACTTCAGCCCTTTTCTATCCCATACATTACCCATCTCTACTTCTCATTCTCCTACCAGAAAGTTGCCCCTTCCTTCCTTGGGGTTTATAATCTTGCAAGCTGCATGGCAACCCTCACCGTACATGCTGTAAAGTGGTTGGCATTAGGAAGGACATCCAACCATAGAAACCATGCCAAAGCAGCCACTGGAGCATGATGCAGTCCATGGGATCATTGGATTTTGTGAAACCAACCCATGCCAGCATGGAACATGGATGTTAAATGATGATATACAAGGGGGTACCCAAAAGTAACTGGAAATGTTCTCTATGGTACAAGCCCACTGTAGTTCAGGTTTCTGCTATTAGAAGCCACTTGATGCAACCCTCAGGCATCAGTCTGCCGACATGCATTATCCAGTGGTGTCATACTGCCCTATGGTGCATCTTTGTTTTGCCATTCTTTTCCCCTGTTCCTTAACTTTTGCAATGGCTGAAATGAAGGAACAGCATGCTTCTGTGAAATTCTATTTTCTGCTGGAGGGGAAAATGATAGCCAAAGCAGTTGTCATGTTTCAAACAGCTTACAAGGCCACTGCCATGAGCAAAACACAAGTTTATCATGGTTTTCATGCTCTAGGAATGGTCGCTTGTCACTTGAGGACCAGCCGGGTTCAGGGTGACCGTTAACCTCCTGAGTGAATGAAAACATCTGAAAACACATGAACTGATCTTGGAGGACTGTCACTGAACAATTGATGAACTTGTCACTATGACTGGTATGTCCTGGTGCTCCTGCCAATAAATTCTGAGTGAGTGAGGAATTGTGTATGAGAAGAGTTGCAGGAAAATTTGTGCCTTGCTTGCTCACAGATCAACAGCAGTCACAACAGAATGTATGTTGTGAACTAAGAGAACAGTTGGAAGTTGATCCAGGCCTTTTTTCAAAGGTCATCACTGGTGATGAAAGCTGGGGCTACGGAATTTGCAGATGTGGAAGGGGTGAGGGAAAAGATGACTGAGGCGTTAAAAGGCATCACTTCACAAGAGTTCCAGCCTCTATTTTGAACTGTGGAAAAACGTGTCTGGGCTGATGCCTTCCTTCGAATGGACAATACTTTGAAGGTGATAAAAGTGTAATATTTCAAAATTCTGATTTCTTTTGGGTACTCCCTTGTATGACCATTTCATGTTGTAAGCACCAGTTAGCATCCAGTCACTGAAGTTAACCTTTCCAGTACTGAAATAGCAGACCACTTGCAAAAACTAGGTGGTGTTAGCATCACAATACAAATAGTAAAACAGTATATATATATATATATATATATATATATATATATATACACATATAAAAAGCACCACCTTGACTGGCTTCCGTGCCGGTGGCACGTTAAAAGCACCAATCCGATCGTGGCCATTGCCAGCTCGCCTGGCACCTGTGCCAGTGACACGTAAAAAGCACCCACTACACTCATGGAGTGGTTGGCATTAGGAAGGGCATCCAGCTGTAGAAACACTGCCAGATCAGACTGGAGCCTGGCGCAGCCTTCTGGCTTCCCAGACCCCAGTTGAACCGTCCAACCCATGCTAGCATGGAAAGCGGACACTAAATGATGACGATGATATATGTGTGTGTGTGTGTGTCAAAAAGGCAATTTAGCATGGACGTACTGTTAGAGTGTCAACTACTGTGTGATTTACTTTGAGAGGACCCCTCATATGGACACATATTGCAAAAAAGTACACATTTGTATTGCTGGCAAATGAGAAACATCTGCTTTGGGCACTGGAACTGCTAGATCATGTGATGTTGGTGTGCCCTGTTTCTTCAGTGACAGACGTCCAACAGTCACACACCACTCAAATCTCACTGCCTGCAATATTTGCGACATCAGTGACTTTTCAGACACTAATGTTGCAAATGGCCAGTTGGCCTATTAAAAAACATAATTATTAACAATAAAAACAAAAGGCAATCTTTATATTCACCTTAATACATGGATGTATTTTTTAGAGCACTGAATACTGTATTACTTACTTTGAGAAGACCTCTCGTATGAATGCATAGTGCATAAAAGTACACTTATATCAATATGTTAAGTTGGATATAAAGATTGCCCTTTGGGATTAATATTGCTTCTGTTGCTAACATGTATATCATCATCACCATCATTTAACATCTGCTTTCCATACTGGCATGGGCTGGATGGTTTGACAGAAGCTGGCCAGGCAGAAAACTGCACAAGACTTCAGTGTCTGCTTTGGCATGGATTTTATGGCTGGATGCCCCTCCTAACACCGAGCACCCTGTAGAGTGGACTGAGTGTTTTTTGCATGGCACAAACACAGGCAAGGTCAGTTTTGGCATGGTTGTTACAGCTAGGTGCTCTTCCAGGTGCCAACCATTTTACAGTGTGGACTGGATGCTTTTTACGTGGCACCAGCACTGGCAGGGGTCACCAAGTAACTTGCAAGACAAAGATCCTTTGAGAGGGAAGTGGGTATTGGAGGAGGTGATCTTGTACCAGATGATGAAATGTTAGAGTGTGACAGGGAAACAGAAACAGGATTCTTGCTGAAGAGGAGGTATATGGTTACCCAGCCAGAGGGAGAGAGAGAGAGTGATCAAGAACGAGGACAGGAAAATGAAAAGTTTTTCATTATCATCATCATCATCATCTTCGTTTAGCGTCCGCTTTCCATGCTAGCATGGGTTGGACGGTTCAACTGGGGTCTGGGAAGCCAGAAGGCTGCACCAGGCCCAGTCTGATCTGGCAGTGTTTCTACAGCTGGATGCCCTTCCTAATGCCAACCACTCCGTGAGTGTAGTGGGTGCCTTTTACGTGCCACCGGCACAGGTGCAAGACGAGGCTGGAAAACGGCCACGATTGGATGGTGCTTTTTACATGCCACCGGCACGAGGCCAGTCGGGGCGGTGCTGGCAACGACCGCGTTCGGATGGTTCTCTTACGTACCACCGGCACTGGTATCATAGCTGCAATTTCTATTGATGTTGATCGTATTCTCCATTACATGTGTTTCATTTGCTAATAAGAATTACAAAGGTTTACATGTTAGATGGACAAGTAAGGAATTTCCTATTAGAAATTCGTCTGACAGGAAATTTATAATACAAAGATCACATTTGGATGAAGTGTTTCTATTTGGATATTAATCAGCAGCAGCAGCACAAACAGCCTCAGTGAAATTAATAACATGAAAAAATTTCCACTTCCCTGTTTTGTTACACAATAGCTCTGGAAATAATATTTCCAAAGCTATCAATTTTAATATGAATTTTGACTAACATACAGCAGCAACTATAGCCACATATTGATTGTAATAGTGGAATAAGCAGATGTGCTTCAAGACGAAACAGCTGCTATTAACCCTAACCACTTATGTATAATTTTCTTGACAAATAGTTTGTCAATTAGTGTGTTGAGTAAAGCACATTCACAGTTCAGGCTACCTAGTGTCATCCACAGTTGGGGCATATATCTGCTGGATCTACATCAGGAATTCCGCAGTGTTAGTTGAGATAATAATAATTGATGAAGTAAATGGAAGATAGATTTAGCACTATTCTTTATTTAGTATGATGATCATTTTGACCCATCCTGAAACTGTCTGTTATGGGTAGGATTTTGTGCATCTAATAAATCAAAACAATCAAATCAGATATCAGAAAGCAGAACCAAAATCGAAGTCGATCAACATCAATGGAAATTGCAGCTGTGATACCAGTGCCGGTGACAAGTAAGCGAACCATCCGATCGTGGCCGTTGCCAGCTCCGTCTAGCACCTGTGCGGGTGGCATGTAAAAAGAACCCACTACACTCGCGGAGTGGTTGGCGTTAGGAAGGGCATCCAGCCGTAGAAGCACTGCCAGATCAGACTGGGCCGATGCAGCCTTCTGGCTTCACAGACCCCAGTTGAACCGTCCAACCCATGCTAGCATGGAAAGCGGACGCTAAATGATGATGATGATGATGAATAATGTTGCATCAGTCTGGCGCAGTTGTATCACATCAGGTAAATGCATAAAGAAGGCTATGCCTCACAAGATATACTGAGGTGTCCTAGGCATGTACCTGATGTGACACAAACTGCACAGATTGATGCAATACTACTGGATGCACAAAATCCCACCCATAGGAGACAGTTGCAGGATGGGTGGAAACAGTTGCCACACTAAATAAAGACCAGTGCTTTATCTATCTTCTCTTTGTTTCATCAATTATTATTATTGTAATATCTGAAGACACTGAGCTAGCAGAACCGTGAGCACACTGGGCGAAATGCTTAGCGGTGTTTTGCCTGCTGCTAAGTTCTGAGTTCAAATTCCCTCGAGGTCGACTTTGCCTTTCATCCTTTCAGGATAAATAAAGTACCAGTGAAACAGTGGGGTCGATGTAACTGACTAGTGCTCTACTCCAAAATTTCAAGGCCTTGTGTCTTCAGTAGAAAGGGTTATTATAGTATGTATATATATATTTATCCGTAAATATAAGAGAGTTAACGTTAAATAGGTCAACTCAATATGTATCGTCTCCCTGGTTTGTTATGTGCTAGGTCGCTTGGTGTTAAACTAATGGTATTATTAAATTAATATCTAATTTTCCACCCTCATTTTTGAATGTATATATATATTTATATATGTGTGTGTGTGTGTGTGTGTGTGTGTGTGTGTGTGTGTGTGTGTGTATATATATATATATATATATATATAGTGAGAGAGAGAGAGAGAGACTTGGCCCCAAAATTAGTTTCCTCCTGCTATAATATGTGCTTCTGTGGACACAAAGAAAGCAGGGCTGCTATTTTCCCTTTAAGTATATAATGAATATGGATGCACTTATGGTCAAACGGTTGAGAAGTTTACTTTGCAGTTATGAGGTTCCAGGTTCAATGCCACTGTACAGCATCTTGGTTTTTCCAGCACTAAGTTAGTATGACTGAATAAATAGAGACTATTTGGTTGCTCACAAGATGGGCTGTAACTGTAATTCACATACTATCATGTTAATCCTACTTGAGAATTACTTTTAGAAGTATATATGTCTGTGGAATGCTTAACAACTTTCATACTAATTCAGTGAGCAGACCAATTTGTTGATCAAACAATGGAAATCCATTTCCATTTATCCTATAAACGTTATTTCTATCTGAGAATGCGTGAGATATAGAGGTAAAATAAAAAAAAAAAAACACTTCTGTAATGAAAGTTTTTAAGTAATTTCAGTGAGCCACTCCACTACTGAAGGCCTTTTTAACATCCAATGTTGAGGAAAATGATAAGTGGCCAGGAAATTACTACAGGGCAGCTAATCTGGAGAATTGTTGGCATTCAGTATCCTTAATCTTTAAATCAAGGCTTTTTGACATAAATACACTGAGAAGTAACCAGATTTCATTTGCTAACATTTGCAGTCTCTTAGCTAGTTGTTTCTTAGCTGCACATCAACTTTGATTGAATGGACCCATGGTCAAAAGCATCCAAGACATGTACATCTCATCTGTAATGTATCCATCCCATTTTAAGACGGCAGACTGTGATTTGAGTGATGTTTACCCTTTAGCATTTAAACTGGTCGTATCTAGCCCCTGGCTTTTCACACCTACCCTGCAATGTTATCTTAAAAATAGACAATCACACCATCAAAACCTCATAGCTACGAGATAATGTATGATTAACCCTTTAGTGTTCAGATTATTCTATCAAACATAATGCTTATTGATTCCCATTAATTTGAATTAACCATGCATTATCTCATATCTTCAAGCTGTTGATGGTGTAATTACTTAATGTAGAATAACATTGTGGGGTAGGTGTGAGAGCCTGGATCTGGTCAGTTTGAACATAAAACAGATTAAATATTTTGGCTGGATATGGCCAGTTTAAATACTAAAGGGTTAATGCAAAACAATGTGAATAAATAAGCCTTATACTTGACAGGGTAATCTGAATGCTGAAAGATTAAGCTGTTATATCTTGCTGATTGAGCGACTCTATAGATTAGTAATTCTCAACTGGGGTCAATATGTCCCTTTGGGTGGGGTCCATATTAGATTTTATTAAAATTTATTTGTAATAAATTGCTTATACTTCTACAATACTCAAAATATTAAAATTTTTTTTATACAATCCCTTATAATATTTAATTAAAAAAAATATGGTTGAATTTTTTTTTTTGTATATATTGAATGACTATAGAGGCCCAGGTAAATCATTATCATCGTTTAATGTCCGTTCTCCATGCTAGCATGGGTTGGACGGTTCGACTGGGGATCTGGGAAGCCATAAGGCTGCACTAGGCTCCAGTCTTATCTGGCTATGTTTCTACAGCTGGATGCCCTTCCTAACGCCAACCACTCCGTGGAATAGGAATTAAAGGGCTCTACAGACAAAAAATGGTTGAGAACCACTGGTGTAGATGTTTCCTCATTGACTTCAAAAAGTCAAGAGAAAACCAAATAAGATCAAATCTTTGTTGAAGATGTGAATTTTATTTACACACTACTGAATGGTTTTTTTTTTTGACAACCATCTGCTTTACACCGATAACGTTTTTTTAACCCTTTTGATGCCATCTTGCCTGAGCCTGAGATCTTAGTGAACTGCTCCAGTTCACTCATTTGTAGAAATGAGTTGCAACGTCACTGGTGCCAAGCTGTATCAGCCTTTCCCTTGGATGACATTAGTGGTGTGGAGAGGGGAGGCTGGTATGCATGGGTGACTGCTGGTCTTCCATAAATAATCTTGTCTGGACTTGTGCCTCAGAGGGTAACTTTTTTAGGTGTAATCTCATGGCCATTCATGACCGAAGGGGGATTTTACCTTTTACCCCTCTTAGTTCTATGAAACCAGCTTCTCCTTATAAAGTGATCTAAATTAAAACTGTCCATCAAAATTTTATGTTATGTATCAAACACCAGATTTTGAAATCAATTGAAACAAAAGCCGTGCATCACAACAGAAATATGGTAACAAGAAGGTTAATGTATAAGAAAAATTAGAAAGGGAAAATAAAGTTTTGAAAGAAAATAAAACTGAGATCTCTTTAACTATTTCCAGTTAAGAGTTTTAAAATGAGAATAAGAAGATGAGATGGAAAAGCTGAATGAATAAACTTGCCAAACAAATACTTTAAAATTTTTGTTTGTTTTAATTTGTGCTACTTAAGAAAAAGACATACATAAATAACAGTTATCACTATCATCATTATTTAATGACTGTTTTCCATGTTGGCATGGGTGGGACAGTTTGACAGGAGCTGTTTAGCCGGAGAGTTACACAAGCTACACATCATCATCGTTGTTCGACCGTGGTCGAGACAATGGAATTTACCATACGCAGACGCAAATATTGAAGTACTAAATGGCTCTCCTTGTCCTTCCCATTAATGCCATTGCTCAACCAATTCTGAACGATCTTGTCAGGTCAGGTCTGTTGTATGCAGCATCGGATCCTACTACTGGTAAACTGTAAACCAGTACAACCTGTGTCAGTGGGTTAGAAAGGGCTCCTTAGCCGTAGTGAAGGCAATCTATCTAGGGAGATAACCTTACAATAAATCACTCGGTCCGTAGCTTAGAAATACTGGGTTGACGTCCAGCGGGAACAGCTTTGTTTCATGGAGGAGGAAAGATCTTCTTTAGTACTTGGTTGTACAAGGCTCCAGTTGTCTGTTTTGGCATGGTTTTCATGGCTGGATGTCCTTCCTAATGCCAACCACTTTACAAAATGTACTGGGTGCTTTTTACATGGTATCAGCACCTGCAAGCTTGCAAGACAAGGCCCTTTTTGTTGAGAGAGGGAGTGGAGCTGAGAGATTAGAGTATGACAGAAGTAGCCCTCTTACTATTGAGGAGATACTTGACTACTTCAGTAGGACAAGGAAGGTGGGAGAGAGTTAGAGACAGCTGGAGCGAGAGATGGCGGGCCTGCCCACAGGGTAACAGTGGTGGTGGTGGTATAAGTAGTCCAGAGGAGATAGAGGTGGCTGTTTTATAAAAGTGTGAGGAGAGATGTCTAGAGATAGCAAGTGATGTTGAGGGGAATTGTGGAGTGTGCAGATATCCTTTCAGTTCTCTCATTTACTCATGAAAACTAAATGTGTTTCTTTCCCGATGTAAAAGAGAGAGAAAGAGAGTATTTCTTTATTCACCATAAGGTTGAGAAAAAGAGGGGACAAAACAAACGTTGGGGTCAGGGTATCGAATGAGACGAAACATATGAATAAACAAACAATTAAAATATATACAATTAAATGAGAATGAGTGATTAACAAAAAATGAAGCGGAGGACACGGTTGACCCCACAAACCACATACTCACACTGAAGACTTTGCTTTCTCCTTTTCTACATTCCCGATTAAACAGGTTCTTTCACTCGCAGCATACTTGCTATAGATTTCCATCTTTTACGAAACACACTTTGCGACAGGCATTTCTTCTCCAGCCTTATTTTCCGTTTCATGTGGAAAACGAAAAAGTCGATTAGCTTGAGACTGGAGATAAACATGCCTGTTGCAATTCCTTTTACTCTCGTCTTCCACACTACTTCTTTTGCCATAGCAACTACCGAGAGAAAACAGGATCGCTCCTCCCTATTCAGGGAGGTCGGCGGAACTATCTTCATTACAGAGAGAGAGCGATCAACTGCAGTATTTGTAGGTGTTTGAAGAATATACTCTAGCAAATAAAGAACTTCTCAAACTTTTGCAACTACATAATTTCAATAATTTGTGTAAGAGTTGTTAGATTATTAAAGTGCTTATTATAGCTTCTTCTTCTCCACCACTCCCACCAATATATTTTGTCAATGGTTTCACTTTTAAATCCTTTGTGTCTCCAGCTATCTACTACTGGGGTAGTTATAAACTGGTGGAAGATATATGGAGCAGAACATCAGGGGTGTATATTCCGGATGTGCTAGGTGTGTGCTGCACACGCATTGAAAATGGAAAATTCATAAATATCAACCTTACTCATTAATTTAATCACAAATCTTAATGGAAAACTTTTGTTATACTCCTGCTTGAAATTTGGTGGCACTGGGTGTGGAAGCACACCCAATACAAGAACCACCATATGCTGGACATTATTGTTTTATGTAGAGAAAGACAAGCAACAGTGGCTTCATATTGTGAATCACCAATTGCTTTGTTATTTAGGCTACAGATGTTGCAACGTTCATAGATTTAAAGACGGTAGAGAACTAACTTTACACTCTCTCTTTACTCTTTTACTTTACTCTTTTTACTCATTTGACTGCGAGCAAATCGATCCCAGGACTTATTATTTGTAAGCCTAGTACTTATTCTATCAGTCTCTTTTGCTGAACCGCTAAGTGACGGGGACATAAATACACCAGCATCGGTTGTCAAGCAATGCTAGGGGGACAAACACAGACACACAAACACATACATATATATATATATATATATATGAATATGACTATGACAGGCTTCTTTCCGTCTACCAAATCCACTCACAAGGCATTGGTCGGCCCGGAGCTATAGCAGAAGACACTTGCCCAAGATGCCACGCAGTGGGACTGAACCCGGAACCATGTGGTTGGTAAACAAGCTACTTACTACACAGCCACTCCTGCGCCTATCTCTCAATATTTCAAGTTATAAGTTATGTCTTTTTGTAATAATTAATAAGCTAACTTTCTGAAAAACACTGTAAATAGTTCCTTGCAACTACACAAAAGAAATTATTGTTGACAGGTACTTTTAAATTATTTGCTTTTTTCATCATTTCAAGGTTGATAAAATGAATACCATTCGAGGGGTTGGGTATCAATGTAATTAATTTATCACTCCCTTATAATTGCTGGCCTTGTGCTATAATTTGAAACATGCTGGCAGAATCATGAGTATGCATGACAAAATTCTTAGCGCTATTTCGCCCTTGTTTATGTTCTGAGTTCAAATTTTTCAGGGGTCGACTCTACTTTTAAACCTGTAGGGGTCGATGTAACCGACTTCTCTCCCCCCCTCCCTCAAAATTGCTGGCTTTTTGGCAAAATAAGAAAAGATTTATTACCGAAACTTGGGTCGCTGCTATGTTAATTTATGAGATTCTATATTTCTTTGTATTGATAATTACTATTTATTCTTTGGCACCCGTATGTCTCAAGAATCATGTATCGGCGGTATATGGGAAATCTCCGTTCTCTCAGTGTTGGTAGAATGTGGTACCACCATTCGCTCGGTCGCTTGCTTTTCTCAGCACAAATACAGCGAAGTAGACCAAGGGGAAGAACTCTTTCTTATCAACATAAGTGTCTTTTTAAATAATTCACCTTTTTCCCCCACTTCTAAAAAATACATTTTCTCGCAATTTACAGAAATTAAGCGTATTGGCAAGATAGTAAATCTTCACAATTATTTAACACTGGTTTTCCATGCTGGCAAAGGTTACATGTATTTTCTCGGCTCAAGTTCTTATTCAGAGTTACTGTCTTCCTTGACTAGTTAGGGGACCATTTCTCATGTTACATTTTTGGTATGCTTTTTTACGATTGGATGCCCCTTCCAACACCAACAACCTTACAGTGCGCACTGAATGCATTGATCGTGACACGAGCATTACTAGAAATAAATAAATATATTGTTATACTTGGAGATAGTAATTTTTTTTGCAAATTAAACACTACTATTTGTTCGATCTTCACCTATTATTTTATCGTCACACATCAGTGACTCTGTCCCATGTGTCTCATATATATATATCTTTATATATAAAAGAGAGGTTGTGTGCTGTCTGTCTCCTACGATTTAGATTGCTAACTACTCCCACATTTTGCGGTGCAGTTTAACCAAAAACGGGGACGCAAGCACACCAGCAATGTTGGGGGGACAAACACAGACACACAAACACACACACATATATATATATATATATCTATATATATATATATATACATAGATACGACGGGCTTCTTTCAGTTTCCGTCTACCAAATCCACTCACAAGGTTTTGGTCGGCCCGGGGCTATAGCAGAAGACACTTGCCCAAGATTCCACACAGTGGGACTGAACCCGGAACCATGTGGTTGGTTAGCAAGCTACTTACCACACAGCCACTCCTGCGCCTTAAACTCAGCATAAGGCAAAACTTATTCAGAACTACCACCATTTCATCACAATATCATCATAGTTTTACATCTACTTTCTATGCTGACATGGGTTGGATGGCTCATCATTGTTCAAAGCAGTTCTAATTCTGAGTTATTGTCCTTATTGCCAATTCCAGGGGGTGATGTTTCACTTATAACTTCTTAACAGCAACCACTTCATAGTATCAGCACTTAAAAGGTTGTTATATACTGAAGAAGAGACAAAGGGTACTCAGCCCTTGTTATCTCTACTTGTTTACCAATCACTTGGTAAAGAGAGTACTGGGTATATTTTATTGCAACACAAGCATGAGTGAAGTTGTCTTGTATCAAACATGACAAAGGGGTCCTCATTGCTCTTTGTTGTCAATGTTCTTAGGAGGTAATGTGACTAATTGAGTGGGAATTGTGCAATTGCAGAGGAGGAATTAAGATAAAAGAAAGCGAGTGGAAAAGAGAAAGCATGGAAGGAAAACTAGGGGATTAGATTGGCAGTGTGGAAGAGGAAGAAAGAGGGGGACAGTGCTAAAAGGTTTAACCTTTTAGCATTTAAACCGGCCATATCTGGCCAAAAGTATTCTGCCTGTTTTATGTTCGAACTGGCCAGATCTGGTCTCTCACACCAACCCTACAATATCATTTTAAAAATTAACAGCTACCTCATCAAAATCTCATAGCCTCAAGATAATGCCTGATTAGTTCAAAACAATGAGGACAAAAAAGCATTAGTTTTGGCAGAATAATGCGAACACTAAAGGGTTAATGAAAGAAACAATAATGGCAGATTGCAATGAGAGTGAGTGAGTGATGGACATATGTCAACTGATTGGTGGTATGTGTGCAATGCATGTCAGTAGTGAGTGATCGGAGAGATAATGAGTGACCTGATTATATATGTATGTGAGGATGCATGGCCAAGTGGTCAGGGTGTTGCACTCATGACTGCGAGATCGTGGTTTCAATTCCTAGACTAGGTGGTGCATTGTGTTCCTGAGCAAAACACTTCATCTCATGTTGCTCTGCAATCATTTTGACACCTGAGGTATGATACACTGTGCATCTGTTCAGGTAATGTCGATTTGATAGAGGGAGTGAGCTAATGTACAGCAGGTACATTTGATCATTGTAAACAAATCACTTTGCAAAAGCTGAACCCTCATATGTTGTCTTTGAAGAGAGAGTCCATCATATATATATATATATATATATATATATATGTATGTTTATCTATATACACACAAACATACATATCTATTGGAATTTGTAGTTTGTGGTACCAGTGCCGGTGGCACATAAGAGAACCTTCCGAAAGTGGCCGTAGCCAGCACCGCATCAACTGGCCTCCGTGCTGGTGGCACGTAACAAACACCATCCGATTGTGGCCGTGCTAGCCCTGCCTGGCCTCCGTGCCGGTGGCATGTAAAAAACACCATCCGAGCATGGCCGTTCGCCAGCCTCGTCTGGCACCTGTGTCGGTGGCACATAAAAAGCACCCACTACACTCACGGAGTGGTTGGCGTTAGGAAGGGCATCCAACTGTAGAAACACCGCCAGATCTGACTGGCCTGGTACAGCCTTCGGGCTTCCCAGACCCCAGTTAAATCGTCCAACCCATGCTAGCATGGAAAGCGGACGTTAAACGATGATGATGATGATGATGAATATATGGTGCATCGAACAGTTTTTTTATTTATTTAAAATCTGGGAGAACTTACATTATTTTGATGTTCTTTGTTTTCCGAATTAGGATGAAATGAGATGAGTGCTCAACCATGAGACATTATTTGAAATATTGATGAATATGATTGTGTTGCATGTCAGACGCGATATGAATGCATTCTAGACTGTCTGTATGCAATCTTTTATGTTGCATTGTCATACATTCATAAATGTGTACTCTTAATAGTACGGCTTGATGACAGACTCAGTTGTTATTCAGAACTGAAATATTTTTCTAGATTTGCTGAAGAGGAAATCCAGCACTCATGAGGAAATCTTAGCTACATGAAAAGGGTCAGAATAATGATAATATCAAATTATAATAATGAAATTATTGTATACAGTGCTCAGGTGCACCACAACTTGTCAGATACATGCTTGTGTGTGTATGGAGGGGAGAAAATCAGGTGTAGTGTTGGCGAATCTCAGAAAGCATGGAAGTTTTGAAGGATGCAGTGCTCCGACAACTAACAACTGATAGCTTCTGTTACCATGGTGACCTAATTAATAGTGAGGATGGGTGTTCTGAAGGCTTGAAGCCAAATTAAGAATAGTTCAGGGAGCTATTTCCTTTGGGTTTCTCTTTCCATGTGAAGGGCAGTTTGCATGATGTATAAATGTGATAGATGATATCAGAACATGTTAAGGCAGTGAGCTGGCAGAAACGTTAGCACGCCGGGCGAAATGCTTAGCAGTATTTCGTCTGCTGTTACGTTTTGAGTTCAAATTCTGCCGAGGTCGACTTTGCTTTTCATCCATTCGGGGTTGATAAATTAAGTACCAGTTACGTACTGGGGTCGATATAATTGACTTAATCCGTTTGTCTCTCCTTGTTTGTCCTCTCTATGTTTAGCCCCTTGTGGGTAGTTAAGAAATAGATATCAGAACATGAGGGTATGTGAAATGAGAATGAAATGAGAAGAGCATGGTTTGTTGAAAGTGTGATGTTAGTGTGTGTGAATGGTGGAGCACCAAGGTGCTGAGAGAAAAATTGGGTAAAAGAGGAATCAACTGTAGTGTGTGAAAAGAAAGATTTAAGAATGGTATGGGCATGATGCATAGGGAGGATAGCTGGCTAAGAAATGTTGAGTGATTCAAATGGAAAGGAGCTATGGAAGTGGTGAAAGCTAATCTTGTGAAGCTAGGGTTTATGAAGATGACAAAGGATTGCAACAAATTGTGACGAACTATGTTGGAGATGACCCATTCAGCCTATGTAAACATGAACAAAAAGAAAATGGATATAAAATGAATTATTAGAGAAATAATGGTTTCAAATTTTGAGGCAATGTCAGCAATTTTAGAGAAGTTTAGTTGATTACATCAACCCTAGTGCTCATCTGGTACTTACTTTATTGGTCCCAAAAGGACGAAAGGCAGAGTCAGCTTTGGTGGAATTTGAACTTAGATTGTTGAGAGCCTGAAGAAAAGCTGCTAAGAATTTTGTCCAAGGTGTTGATGTTTCTACCAGCTTGTTACCTTAAATTACAATAGAAAAAAAAAATTATAAAGCAATGTACTCTACCTTTTGAAGTTTAAGATGACCTATGAAATTAAAACCACAATATTTTTAGGCTCAATGCTATTGAAAACTATTAATCCATGCTCTCTTACCTCTGTGTCACCTTCACCTAAGAAGTAGTTAATAGAATTTCTATACTGCCTGATCTAACTAGATTATCAAAAATAAATTCTAAGCATTAATAAAGAGGAAACAAATGAAAGATAAAAGCACAAAATACTTGCTTTCCAGAAATTATTGCATTACTGAAATAACAAAATTTTCAGGTACTAGTAAAGTTATTTCCTGTGGTCATGAAGTTTTATGTTATATGCAGCCAAGGCATTAAAACTGAATGACTCTCCCCAGACAACAAGAAATTCTCTCTAGTATAAGCTCAAAGCCTGGAATTTTGTGGGAGGTTGCTTAACTTGCTTTATCAACCCCAAAAGGTGAACTCAATCTTGATGGAATTTGAAGTCAGAACGAAATGCTGCTCAGTAATTTGTCCAGCATGCTAACAAATCTGCAAGCTTGCCACCTGAATAATATTTTTTTCTCTATTATAGGGGACAAAGGCCTGAAAATCAGGGGGATGGTGGGGATAGTTGATTACATCAACCCCAGTGTTCAACGGGTTCTTATTTCTTGACTCTGAAAGGATGAAAGACAAAGTCAACCCGGGTGAAATTTAAAGCTGCCTGAAATGCCTCTAAGCAATGTTTCTGCCAATAATAATAACGCTTTCAAATTTTGGCACAAGGCCAATAATAATAATAATAATAATAATGATAATAATAAGGATAATAATAATAATAATAATAATAATAATTATTATTATTATTGAACCAGCCAGGATCCCTGGTCTGGTGGTACGTAAAAAGCACTATCCGACTTGTGGCCGATGCCAGCGCCGCCTCCACTGGCTTCCGTGCCGGTGGCACGTAAAATACATCAATCTGACCGTACGACAGGCACCCATGCCAACCCCATTGCTTGCGAAGACATGTTGGGGCAAGCGAAATCGAAATCGAATTGAACCAGCCAGGATCCCTGGTCTGGTGGTACGTAAAAAGCACTATCCGACTCGTGGCCGATGCCAGCACCCCCTCGTTTGGCTTCCGTGCAGGTGGCACATAAAATACACCAATCCGACCGTGGCCGTTGCCAGCCTCGCCTGGCACCTGTGCAGGTGGCACGTGAAAAGCACCCACTACACTCACGGAGTGGTTGGCGTTAGGAAGGGCATCCAGCTGTAGAAACACTGCCAGATAAGACTGGAGCCTGGTGCAGCCTTCTGGCTTTCCAGATCCCCGGTCGAACCGTCCAACCCATGCTAGCATGGAGAACGGACGTTAAACGATGATGATGATGATGATTGTAGGAGACCAAATAATTTACACTTAATTTAGTGCAAATTAATTGTAGAAGCTTATCTTGATCTGCAGCTTTACCCTAATCTTAGCTTTGTATAGACAAGTATAATTCTTATGTTATTGTTTCTAATTGTTGGTTTATGGAAATGCATAGTTGGTTTTATTTGATTACAAGAATTAGGCATTCTTGTTACACAGATGGTATTATCTTTCTAAACACCTATTTAATAAATCATCTATAATTTGAATTTTTTCACTCAAAAAAAAAAAAAAAAGATTTTAATCTTTGGGGCTGCATGTTACGTGTATTTAATTACAGTCCCCCCTGCAATAATGAAATAAACCTTTATTATGTTATTTCCACAGATACAGATGTGGCTGTGTGGTAAGAAGGTTGCTTCCCAATCACATAGTTCTGGGTTCAATGGCACCTTGTGAATGGATTTGGTTGACAGAAACTGAAAGAAACCTGTTGTGTGTGTGTGTGTAGATATTGTGTGTAATAAATATATATGTCTGTGTGGGTGTGTCTTTGTGTCTGTCCCCCTCCAACACTTGACAACTGGTGTTGCTTTTTTTACATCCCTGTAACTTAGTGGTTTGACAAAAAAAAAAAGACTGATAGAATAATTAGCAGGCTTTTTTTTTTTGGCAGGGAGTACTGGGGTCGATTCATTCGACTAAAAATTCTTCAAAATGGGACCCCAGCATGGCTGCAGTCTAATGACAGAAAAATATAAAATGAAATATTAAAAATTGGAATGCAGAGGATTATCTCCTCTTGTGGTTGTGCAACGTGGTGTGTTAATAATAAGGATTATGAACTTGAAAGACAGTCAAAATTAGCATAGTTTACAAACTTTTACGCTAAGTTGTATGGCTTCTGTCATTTTATGTGGTGTACTTTCCCAAATTAGAATAATTAGTTGGAATTATTGAACCAAACAATATATAGACAACCATTTTTTCTTAACCCTTTAGCATTCAAATCGGCCATATCCGGCCAAAATATTTAACCTGTTTTATATTGAAACTGACCAGATCTCGCCTCTCACCTCAGCCCTACCATGTCGTTCTAAAACTAAAAAATCACATCACTGAAATCTCTAAACTACAAGATAATGCATGATTAATTCAAAACGATATAAATAAACAAACATCACATTTGACAGAATAATCTGAACACTAAAGGGTTAATACTGTGCAAGGATAGTTTTTCACTTCATTATTTTGGAATTGGCAAGCTCAAAAAAAAAGTAAACAAGAGCCATTGCAATACAACTGTCTTTGTTGGTATTAATAGTGTAAAACCCCACCAAGAGTTGGTATTGAAGTTGGCTTCTGCACAAGAGATTGAAAGATTTTGTAGTTACAAAAATGAATATACTAATTTAAATAAGGTGGTGGGTGGAGCATAATGAATAAGATTTATTGCATTTTTGACTGAGAAAAAAAAAAATTCCTTTTTACAAATATTCACTACCTTATAAAAACTATATCAGCTAAGCAAATTACAAGATTAACCTCAAATAACTGCCCATCCAAATAAACGCCCATGGGCGATCTAATGGATGGGTGGATTTTCGGAAAACCCCGGTATATATGACTGTGTGTATGTCTTTCTGTCTGGGTTTGTTCCCTACTAAATAGTGTTCAGATTACTAACAATCTGAACACTATTTCAGAAAATTATCTCCCTTCTCTTTGAGCATATAAAAGACAAATTTATCTAGGGCAAAACGAGTAAGACAAGATAAGGTAAATTTGCTTCTTCAATTCTTCAGAATTACATTTGAGAAAAGACTCACACATCAATATCCATCCTTAGACATAAGAAAGATCAGAAATGCAGCAAAAAATTAAAAATATCTTGGTCAAATTGAAAGAGGATCCAAGAAAAATGGCACATGATATAAAATTAACAAAACTTAATTAAATCTTAAAAACTCAACATAAAATATTCTCTATAGCTTCCTCACGATCTGCTGGCATGGCTCTCTTCATGATATTTATACATCATGCAGTTAAAGAGAAGAAATTATTGAAATTTGTCATTACTTATTTTGTCCCAGTTTAGACATCATCATCGTTTAACGTCTGCTTTCCATGCTAACATGGGTTGGACGATTTGACGAACCAGTTGGCTGCACCAGGCTTCAATCTTGATCTGGCAGAGTTTCAACAGCTGGATGCCCTTCCTAATGTCAACTACGCCGAGAGTGTAGTGGGTGCTTTTATGTGCCACTGGCACGGGGGTCAGTCAGGCAGTACTGGCAATGACCTCGCTCGAATCTTTTTACACATGCCAGAAAATTGAAAAATTATCAAATTAGACAGTGTGGGCAAAAATCGACTTTGTATCCATCAGTGAAAATAATATTGATCGTTAAACACCAAAAATTATTCAGATATTTTATTAGCAAACTCAGTTATAATCGGCTGGAGGAAAAATTTCTTTAAAAAAAAAAAAGGTATCATCTGACCGTTTCAAACTCTTTCAACTTCAACTACAGCTATGCTGACCAATTCTTATTCCTTAGATAATGATGATATAATACTTGTAATATCATGGTTTGCCAGTACTGCCTGACTGGCCCCCGTGCCAGTGGCACGTAAAAGCATCCAGCTGTAGAAACTCTGCCAGATCAAGGGAGAAAATAACAAGAAATCACAAGTTATTCCTTTTGCCGCATTCTATTAAAACTCTGGAGACACAGATTACTATTAAGGGGAGAAAACTCTTGCTAGATTGTGTCTTTAAAATTGTTCTTTACTAGTTCTACCTGAATACATCTTTTACCTTATACTCGCTTCAGTCATTAGACTGCGGCCATGCTGGGGCACCGCTTTGAAGAGTTTTTTTTAGTCGAATTAATCGACATCAATGCTGACGTTGTATTTAAGCCTGGTACTTACTCTATCGGTCTCTATTGCCGAACAGAGAAGTTACGGAGACGTAAACAAACCAGTACCATTTGTAAAGGAATGGTAGGGAACACAGACAGACAGAAAGACATACACACATAGTCATATGTACCGGGGTTTTCCAAAAATCCGCCCATCCATTAGATCGCCCACGGGCGTTTATTTGAGGTTAAAAGTTGAAACAGAGTTAGTGTTCTTGTTTGCATTCTGTTTAGAAGTTTATTTGCTCCACGTCTGTAGATAAATTCAAAAGAATTTTATTCCCAATAATGGAGAGGAAAAAGAAAAATATATATCAAAACGTATTCAACGACCATATACCTATTTCTTTACTACCCACAAGGGGCTAAACACAGACAGGACAAACGGATTAAGTCGGTTATATCGACTCCAGTGCGTAACTGGTACTTAATTTATCGACCCCGAAAGGATGAAAGGCAAAGTCGACCTCGGCGGAATTTAAACTCAGAACGTAGCGGCAGACGAAATACCTATTTCTTTACTACCCTACAAGGGGCTAAACACAGAGAGGACAAACAAGGACAGACAAACGGATTAAGTTGGTTATATCGACCCTAGTGCGTAACTGGTACTTAATTTATCGACCCCGAAAGGATGAAAGGCAAAGTCGACCTTGGCGGAATTTGAACTCAGAACGTACCGGCAGACGAAATACCACTAAGCATTTCGCCCAGTGTGCTAACGTGTCTGCCAGCTCACCGCCTTTCAACGATCGTATACCATTAGTAAAAAATTGAGTGCTATTAAACAAGTGAAAGAACATTCTGGCTATTTATCTGCTGCATCAAGAGACAGGTATTGATAGAAAACGATTGAGAGAATGGTGCACAAAAGAAACTGAGTTAATCCATATGTCAGACAAGAGGAGGCTCAGATTAACTGGTGGAGGTAGAGGACCAGCACTTAGTGATCTGGAGATTGAACTCTTGCAGTGGATTGTTGTTCAGCGTGCAAACAGTATAATTGTAAATTATCGCCGTTTACGGGAATATACTTTTGAATTGGTAAAAAGGTTTGGAATTGAAATGAAAAGCTTTAGATGTTCTGATAAATGGATTTTCAATTTCATGAACCGGAATAACCTGACTGTGAGAAAGATTACACATTTTGGTCAAGCAGACAATAAAACACTTGGAGAAAAGCCACAAATCGCCAGTGAATATCTAGATAGCATTCCAGTATTAACAGCAGATAAGGATACTAACCACATTTATAATATGGATGAAACACCTGTATACGTTGACATGTTGAGTTCAACAACCATGTTGGCAACAAAAATGTAGATGCTAGCCACTGTGGTGCTACCAAAGCTCATTTTACTGCTGTGCCTGAAATTAAGGTCCCAAAGAATATTTACTTAACAGTCTCCAACAGAGGATCAATCACATATGAACTCGTGCAGCTGTGGGCTGACAAAGTGTTTGGGCAGAGAACAGCACAACAGTTCCATGCTCAAAATTCAGTGCTATTCATGGATGGCTGCTCAGTGCACAAGAAAACAGAGCTCCTAGAAGTGTTCAAACATAGGAATACAATTCTCAAACTTATTCCTCCTAAAACATCTTACTTGCAGCCGTTAAATGTATCAATTATTTGTCCTTTCAAGAAAGCCCTTCATGCTGAATGGGAGAAATGGTTTTCAAATGGCAAAAAGGAGTATACAAATAAAGGATATCGCAAAAAATTTTCTTATCAAGACATAGTGAACTTTGTAACCCAAGCTGTTGCCACTTTGAATAAACTGTAAAGCATGCTTTTGAATGTTGTGGAATTGCTCCTCGTGGACGGACTGTAGAACACAGCCTCTTAAACTCACGCTGACAGGATGTTTTGTCTGGCCTTGAGGTAAATGCACCAGATGCACATAATGACAAAATAGAAGAAGATGAGATACAAGTAAATGAAATTTGCTCTGATGTGAATTATGGCCAAGCAACAAATGAAGAAATTCGTGATATTTAACTTGAAACTATTCAGTTATTATTCTACCATAAATGCCCAAGGACATTATTTGTTCATATGAGGCTTCTAGTCATGTTTTCAACAGTTCAATTTTCAATATTTCCTAATAGATCCATTGTTAACTTCAGAATATTTTTTGATATGCTACTTCTTTTAAGGCTGTTTCAGTTTCTTTATGTCTATATATCTGATAACTGAAATGACAGAAGTTCAAATGGAATTGTATGAAATAAATATGGTTTTTGAGAATATCTTTGTTTTTCCTAGGTGAAATATTTTACTTCCATATTACCACCCATGGGCGGTTATGTAAGCCAAAAAATAGTTTTGTAAAATAAAATTTTCTGTTTAACAGCCCTGGGTAGATTTTCAGAAAACCCTGGTATATGTATATACATGACACACACAATGGGCTTCTTTCAGTTTCTGTCTACCAAATCCACTCACAAGGCTTTGGTTGGTCCAAGGTTGTAGTAGAAGACATTTGCCTAAGGTACCATGCAGTGGGACTGAACCTGGAACCATATGGTTGGGAAACAAGCTTCTTAGCACATAACCACACTTGCACCAATGTTTATAATTTAAAACATAGCAGAACACACGGCTATTAATAATATATCCTTGTAAGCAAAATACATATGAGAACGAGAGGTTGATATTTCTGGACTCTACAATCTCAGTGAATGATTCTAGTTATTCTTTTGGCATTAACAAAATAACTCAACATTACAGTAACTAAGCATGCTCAAAGAATTGTTTAGCTATATCATTTACCCCTGGGCCTATATTTGTGCTATTTTGAAAATAATATTGTAATTCCATTGTTTATTGTGACATACTTGTAGAGACTTGTACTTTCAGATAGCTCTGGGAAAATGTTAATTGAAATAAATTATGAAGTAAATTTGTTAAGGAACCCTAAATAAAAAATTAAAAAATGAAGGCAATCAAATATAGAAATTGCCTAAACTGGTTTTGAAATATCAGTCACTTATTATTATCTGTTTATCTTATGTTCCTTTAAAGGTGAACATTGAAATATGTAAGCCTTATATATGCATTAAGGTATTCAAGCAACTGTTGTTATAACATGATTCTGAAAACTAAATATTTTATTTACTATTTCTTTTCCATTAATTTGTTGCACCGTTCCAATATAACCAGTCTGCAATGGTTTTTACCAACTAAAGGACCTTTGAGTTTTTGTTGTAGACAGATAATATACAAGTACCAGCTTGAATTGGCATTTAGTGAAGATAAGCTCCCAGTGAGCAGTCTACAATTTGATTTTTCTAGTTGGGGTTATTTCATTTCTTAGGCTGTGTACCTGTATAGGAAAACAAGTATTTAGTTTAGATATTCATGTAGATAGTTACTAATGCTTCTGTATATTGAAAGACTGAATTATTGAAAATCTAAAAAAAAAAATAGATAATCTGTCTGAAGAATTAGTTAAGGAAAAAGTAAGCTAACATTGAAAGAGTGTACATGCAGTTGAAAGATACAGTTTTATCCAATTATTTATTATCATTGTTTTGTATAAAATAACATTCTACATAAATAGCTGATTAGCCTCGATTGTCTATTTTCTGGTCTTTGCTTGAAGTGTGAGCCACTTATGTTACGGTACTAAGTTGATAGTTACACCCTCATTAATTCATAAATATCATCTACATAATTTCTGAGAACAGATAAAAGTTAAGTTGAAAGAGTGACGTCTAAAATTTAGCCAAAGTTCATAGAAATCTAATAGTAACTCTTTGGAAGCAAAGCCTACTAATGCTATACTGAAATTGGCCTTGTAGTTAGTCTGGAATTTTAAAGACAGACTAAACTGGTATAATTGTCTTTAAAGAATTAAAACAGTGTAGGATTATGGTGACTTTGTAGATCTGTCAATGACATAACAGTTGGATAAAACTTGGTCAACAAGAACTTTTCTATTTTTCACTATGAGAATATATTTTCTGTGTATGCACGTTTATGTCAAGGAAACAGGTGGAGTTTTTCTGAGAGATGATTGCATTCATAGCACCTGGCTTATGGTCAGCTTCCTCAAGCCATGCTCAAAAACTAATATATCTCATACAAGTAGGTTTAGCTTTTTGTACCTCATAAAATGATGAAGATGAAAGTAAAATAGATAAGAAAACATACACACACACACATTATATATATATATATACACACATATATATATATTTAGCACAAATTTCAAAATAGGTAATGTTATTTCTAAATTGCTCTTTTCTTTTTTTTACATCATATATATATATATGCATGTATATATTTTATTTATTACACTATTGTATGACTGAGCGCCGTCGTGTCGATTCGATTCGATTCGTTTCGTCTCTTCTTCTTCTCTAAGCTGGTTTATATATATATATATATATATATATATGCATAAATTACTGATATTATTATTATTATAAAACTGAAATCTGCTAAGTGTTTGTATATTAATAATTATGCTACTAGTATGACCAACAGATGCTGTTTATGTTAGCAGTATGAATGAAGTTAAGAAAATATTCATATTTTGTTAGTGATTATTAGTCCTGTTGGCTGGTGCTGTTCTGGGATTAGTTGGCATAAGATGCCATTGATATAAATCTCAGATCATCATATCTATGTTGAGAAGTAGTAATTGGGGAAATGGAACATTTTCTGGGAGTATGATATGTTTCTGTAAACAGGACATTAAATCTTTTGTTTTGACTTGGAAATTAGATATTTATTGTTTTTAGTCGTTTTTTTTTTCTTCTTTTTCAAACTATATAGGATATCGTATTAGTCATTTGTTTGAATGTAGGCCAAATGACTTGCAGCTTCATGCTTCCAGATGTGGTTTTGGGGACAAATTTTGAGATATTTTTGTATGGGTGCACTGAAGAATAATTTTAACAACAGTTGCAGTTGTATCACAATTCATATTGTGCTGACACTATTAAAACCTGTTTGGTTGACTGGGATGAGTTGTTACCTATGTTCACCATTGCGTATCACTGGTTATGTTGGCCATCATGTTTGGGTGGGTATCTTTATTTGATTTTAGACACTAATTCTTACTTATGGTTTTGCATATTGAATTTCTTACTTACGTACAAGGCCAAATTTTGCTGGGAGGGGTGTCCTTGATAGAATTTGTTCCTGTATATTACTAGTTCTTATTTTATAGACTGTACAAAAATAACAGTTTGTAGCAGCAGGATTTGAATCAAAACAAACTATACAAAATTAAATACTATGAAGATTTCAAACCCTTCACACACACTTTTGCCTTTTTAATATCAATAATGATGTATGTCATTTCTATTTCTGAGTGAAACAATTTTATCCTTGCAAAAGTACCCAGAAAAGGCACGAAAGTCACAGTACAGTATTTTTTATTTCCCTGTAAATCTGACCTATATATGGAAGTGTGTCGATGTTTTAGTTTCATTTTAATTTATTCATTGAAACAATGTTTTGCACCTGCAAATTTGCATCATGAAATAACATGGATTTATGTTAATGCTTTTTATCTGATTAAGTAGATTGTGTCGTTACTGTTTAAGAATATCTGTGCATATGTGAAGTGAGTTCCACTCCTGCTCTGTCACTCTTTTTGTTCTGTACTTTGGTTACTATTAAGCAAGTGTTTAGTCTACTTTGCAAAAAAGTTGGTACTTCTGTTGATAGTGAGCAATTTCTACAAACCATACACACTACACACCCACATAAATAGTGACGGCAATTCTAAGAAGTGACTTAGCCATATGTAGTTCAGATTAGGATTGTCAGAATATAGGATAATCTGAGATACTCTTGAATGTCATACAATACTTCCGTACATTTTTAAAAATCTGAAAATGTGTCTAAAAATTACAATTTAAGAACTGTTATACTGTTATATAACAAAAATGATTTTTTTATATATGAATACAGTTTTGAAGAGAATGTGACCAGTTGATCAAATTGATTGCAAATACATGACAGAGAAATATGAATACAAGTCAACTCTGAGGAGTGTTTAGCTTAAAAGTAAAGAACTAAATACTCATTCCAGCATTCAAACACTTCCGCTGACTCATTATTATAATAACCCATAAACTTAGCACTTTTGTTTGTTCTGTTATAAATTTTCACTTCAAAATCTGTGAAGATTTGTTGTTCAGTTCAGTGTTTCAATCCCCTATATTGTAGTTTTTTGTTGTGACTGTTGACACCTCTCACTTGTAATGTCATCTTTATACATTCTGACATTAAAAGAAAAATAATAAATATGTTTCACATATACAAGGCTCAACTATAGTTAACGATGGATGTTGTAGAGAATTAGCAGATACCAAGCGTGCCCAAAGATTAAGTTTTTCATTTGCATGACTCAACTGTGCTAAATGCTAATTCTAGTCAGGGTCCATAGATCTGAAAAATTATTGAAGTAGCAACAACAAAGTGAGATCCACTCAGTTGATTTTATATGTCTTTTGCATTTAACAAAAGTTTTGTGTTTACCAAAACAAATTATTATGTCATTATCGTTTGATCAGTAGATGTATGTTTTCAGTAAATCAAATCAGTGACTGGGCTTCGATACTAATTGGTGTCGTGTCACAAATATTCCCATTTCGCCTGTTCTAAAACTGTTTTGATTACATTTTAGCAAGTTTGTTGATAATTAAGTAACAGGCTGTTGTTGTTTAGCTCCCAAGTCAGCGCTGATTAGACTCTGACCAAAGCTTTCCATACATGACCATCCTGCCTTATTTTCAGACAAAGTATGCAGGACTACTATATACAAGGTATTCGAGGAGAATATGGTTCCTAAAAATAGCAGCTAAATTCCCCTCAAATGTAGAAGTCACCCCAGCTTATTGAATAACAGGTTTGGCCTTAGGTCAGCTTTGATTGAGCAGACATAATGAGAGTTCAAGTTGTGACCATTATGTCTATATATGTAAGGCAAACATCGTTTGACATGTTCTTTATTTTTAGGGGTAGATTTGGTTGCTATCTGTTGCATATTGAGTAACCACTGAGTGGGGTCTCTTGGTGTTGTGGTTTGGTAGCCAGATCTTAGTGAACTGAATTTGCTCAAAGGTTTCAGTTCCCTTTTATTCTAATGTTCTTGAAAAACGGCCAAAAATTGTTTCTTGTTCCATCTCCTTGGAGTTAAAGTAAAATAGATACCTTACATTTTCTTTGGATTTACAGTACTGAGTGCAATCATCTCCTCTCTATATAAAAATCAGTTCTGCTTCGCAATATCTCATTGCTGAATTAAGTACCAGTGATATATATAAGATTATTATAAAATCAAAATCTGCAAAGTGTTTTTATATTAATAATTATGCCACTAGTATGTGAAATGGTTGGAATTTCAATCAATATCCACCCATTTCACATATGCAGGTCTGGTGGTTAACCAAAGGAAATCATTCTTTGGTACTTACATTTTCATTGACTTCTGTGTAATGGAATATTCTGCTATAATTTCTTTCAAAGCTTTTCTTTATAATTGACTAGCAGTATTGCCCGGCGTTGCTTGGGTTTGTAAAGGAAATAACTATATAAGCATTTTTAGAGATGTAAAGTATAATAGCCATCTCAATACGGCTAACCACAACGGGGGGTAGGTGGGTGTTACTGTAGCTTTTTACGTTCTGAGATTAAACAATAAATTTTTAGAGAGTTACTTCCCTTATATAATAGCAAAAAAAATGCATTAAAAAATGGGAAAAAATGATGGTAAATTTTTTTAAAAAATCGTAGACTCATGCTAATACCCAGAAGGGCTCGATATGAATCACTACTATAAGATACCCGCTTTCGGTTACACTGCACCGCAAAATGTAGGAGTAGTTAGGAATCTAAATCGTAGGAGACAGACACACAACTTCACTTTTATATATAAAGATTATGCTACTAGTATGTGAAATGGTTGGAATTTCAATCAATATCCACCCATTTCACATATGCAGGTCTGGTGGTTAACCAAAGGAAATCATTCTTTGGTACTTGCATTTTCATTGACTACTGTGTAATGGAATATTCTGCTATAATTTCTTTCAAAGCTTTTCTTTATAATTGATATTGTTAGATTTATCAAAATTTATAACACTGTAATTGTAGAAAGGTGACATTCTCAGTTCTACATAAATCAAACTGACAAGAGGGCCTCAGTTGTCACACGACCTGCTGGAAAAAGCAGCCAGACTTTCTACTCACACCATACTGTTTTAAATAAGGGAAAGAGACTGGGAAATATATCCCTGCATATCCATAAAAGAGATGGAATGCCTTTAGTTTTGTCTGCTTGATCAGGGTAGGCCTGAGTGAGGCTAAGTAGCAGTCTGTGTAAATGTCTGGTCATTTAAAAACTTTGTTCAATAGTCAATGGAGTTCAAAGTGTAGATGATATTATTTTGCACATTGTTTACCAGTGAAGCTTGATATAGTTTTAAAAATTTGATAAAATGAAATAGCCCTGGAGAAGAAAGTATATTCTGAAATATAATGTGTGTTAATGTATAAGTTCCGTCAAATTTTTTTTTAATATGAGCAGTCCAGGATGATAGCAAATCTTAGAGGTTTGATGTGACAGAATTAAAAAGAATTAGAGGCAAAGAAATTTTTGATTGTTAATATTTTCTAGAAATAAAACTTTAAAAATTATCCATTAATATTTGCTGAGTTGTATATCTTTTGTCTCATTGCAAAGAATAATCTAAATATTCATTCATCTTCTCTTTTAGTTCTAAAAGTTCTCAGACGTGTACCATACTAGCAATGTTCCATTTGTGATCCCGTTTTCTTTTTTCTCCTGCAAAACATATATATATATATATATATATATATATATATATATATACCTTATTCAATATGCAATTCCCTGATATGGTGTGGATTGAGTGAGGTGAGGCCTTTTCTGACCGGTCGAGCCAACAAGTAGCGATTCTCTCTGGTTGTGCTGTAGTACTCACTTAGGAAGTGAACTGGCAGAGTGTCGAGCAAAATATCCAGCAGTATTTAATTAGGTTCTTAATTCAAATTCTACCGAAATCAAATGTGCCCTTCACTCCTTCTAGTGTCACTGAAATAAACTACCAGTCAAGTACTGGAGTCGATTCCTATAGCGCATTCTAAATGCGACGCCGAGACACGATAAAATAAGAATGGTTTTCTAAATGTTCATGCTACCAGCGATGCAAATTAAAATTACGCGCCAGTTGAAAAGAGTAAAACTTTCACAAATACAAATGCTTAATAAACATATAAGAAATATAAATCATAATTCCGTTTGTATACTATTCAACGATGTTGACAGTAAAATATCAATAAAAACAGTCCGTTACTCACCTTGTGTCAATTATATATTTTTTTCTTTGTCGACGCACCACTTATTCCATTAATCCACTTTTTGGACTGTTTAATCGTAACATTGAAAAAAAAAAACTAAATTAACCTCTTTTTTTTAAAAATTAGAACTTTAGGGTATTGACTCTCATTCTTTTTCGACTTTGATTTATCGTTCTCTTCGCGATATCCACTAATTATTGCGATCGTGTTGTATAAATTTGTCCTTTGTTTTTGTTTTAACTTTTAAAGATTTTGTTAATTGAAAATTTCTAGCAGGTGTGCGTGTGTGTGTGTGTGTGTATGCGAGCGTGCTTGCTCGAATAACAGCCATGCCTTTAACGGGAGGCAGCGCCAATGGTAGCAGCATCTCTCATGCGACTGTTGCTACTATCGGTTGCCACCAACAGGTACCACTCCATCCTCAGTGTGACGTTGGGGGAGGAGCCTGGACGGTTTTGTTTTTTTTTTGCGTCTACTGCTCCTGCTGCTGCTGTCTTCTAGTTGTAATGAGAACTTCTCTTGTCGCTACATGTGTCTAGAGACTTTTTTTTTTTTAGGTCTCACTGCTGCAGTATGTCTATTATACACAGAGAGGCTTAGACGATACGGATGGCTTTTCAAGCCTGCTTTCTTTTACTATCTTGTTTACTAAGTCTGATTAAGCCATCAGTTTTACTCTTCTTCCCTCCGCCATCTTCTAAATATCCTTGCATCTCTTTTCATATTAATTTCGGTTCATCATTGTTAATATCGAACATATCAGGACTGCAAAAATGAATAACTCTCGGCATGAGCAACACGACGAGGAATATTCAGGGAAACAAAAACAATAGTTACCTCTGCTGTAGCAAAATATTCGATTTCATATGAGAACGTCTTTCATTACAGTTAGTAATTCCAGTGTATGTGTGAATTAGCAGGTTCGTCTGTGATATCAAATAACCCTAGTTAAGGATGGGAACCTCCAATTTTGCTAAAGATTATGAAGACATTGTCAATGAAATCAAAGACTTTATCGCTTCTCTCAATATTTCAGATGAAGAGGACCAGTCCTGTACAAACCCTTGCTTCATTGGCAACAACAATAGCCAACACCAACTTCAATCAAGTTCATTATCGTCATCTTCATCGTTATCTTCGTCATCCTCGACCAACAGTCTGTTTACAACAACCAGTATTCCAACATTATCATCATCTACAGTCAACTTTGTCACTGCCAACACTTTGTACAACACGACCCTCAAAGCCGGTTTGGTTGGCCCTTCTTCTGCTACTTCAACAACTACCGATACATCTCAGACTCCGAACACACCTGACGGAACTAATATCAAGACAAGCAACAATTTCATCCAAACTTCAAAAGAACCCAAACCCCCAAGTGTCAACCATACTTTTACCAACGGAAGAATGGCTGACCATGTGGGGATTAACACTGGGACTTCGAATCCCAAACGAGTCAAAGCTATGCACAATTTCAAAGGCTCCAACAATGATGAAGTAAGTTTACCTTATAATTTATGTTGATTATTGCATGCTATTACTGTCGATTTGCATTACCTGAAAATTTCGTCTGCATACATTGTATATATTTCTATAACATTCAAATTCTGTGAGTGTATGTCTATTGGAGAGCTGTCTGTATTTTGAGGTACAGGTGCTTATTTAAACTTTTAAAATGGTCGTGATAGTAAAGTTGGTCTTTTTATATCTGTGTTGTGTTTGTATTCCATCAAGCTATGTTGCAGATAACATCTCAATAAAATGGTTTAGAATTAAGAGAATGACGTACTTTACAAATACAAGCAAATAAATTCTATAATGTTTTGTGTAGATAAGTATAAACTGTTATTTTGTGTCATGTGAAGAGATTCTTACAGGATCCTTTTGGATTGAAATGTAACAGTAACTTGGTGGATATAGTGTTGCAAATAAACATTTAGTGGTATTCTGTTTCTAGTTTTTATAAGTGGGTTTCATATTCATAAAGCCACACACAGCTGCAAATGCACACTGGTATATGTATATGATTATCCCTTTGTATAACTTTATGCATACATCCTTATAGTTGTCACATTTAACAAGTACCAGAAATTTTCATTTTACTATGTTTCTCTTTTTTTTTTTCTAATATTTCGAAAAATTTAAGAAAATTACATTATGATACAATGTGTGTGTGTTACACATTAATTTAAATCAAAATTAAATTTTGATATATATATATATATAGGCGCAGGAGTGGCTGTGTGGTAAGTAGCTTGCTTACCAGCCACATGGTTCTGGGTTCAGTCCCACTGCATGGCACCTGGGCAAGTGTCTTCTATTATAACCTCAGGCCGACCAAACTCTTGTGAGTGGAAGCCCCCCCTCCAACGTCGCTTAACAACCTATGCTAATGTGTTTACGTCCACGTAAATTAGTGGTTCGCCAAAAGAACTGATAGAATATGGACTAGGCTTACAAAGAATACGTCCTGGGGTCGATTTGCTCGACTAGAGGCAGTGGAGCAAATAAAAGAATATAAAGATACATAAGTTCATTCTGTTTCCTCTGACTGTTTTTCCATTTGTTATTCCAGTCATGAAATAAATGGTTGTTGGTTTTCATCTATTTTAGTATAGAACACTTTTTCAAGGCTATTTATTATTTCGTTATTCCTTTTTCTTCTCTATATCAAAGGCGAAATTTATTTCTTCATCACCTGTTATAATTTCTACTAAGATATCAATTAACAAATGCCAATTTAATGAGACTAAATTAAAGTGATATCCTTCCAGAAAATGAACAGAAGATTTAATTAGTAATGCAGTCACATGTTATCTCATTCATTAAAATGTTTGCTTTTTATATATTTGAAAAAAAATTTATATTAAAACTTTTAATGGCCTGGTCCATAAGTACCTTGTATCAATACCAATTTATAACTTTTTTTCATGGTAAAAAATTTGATTTTTCAATTTAAAGGAGAAACAGTGAATATCAAGGAAACAGCATACTCTTTATATATAACAACAATTATTTGTTCTTGTTCGACAATATTGTTAGATGAGAATATTTTGTTTCCTTCCTCGTTGGCTGTTTTTCCTAGTTCAGTCTCACCCATATGTTACAAATCATCTGTACACACTAGCTTTTATAATCTTAATTCTCATCACTTCCTGTCGGCTAACCTCATAGCTAGGGTTCTCTGACATGCATCTATTCCCTGTAGTTTGCTCTTCAAATGGTCTCCACTTCATATGTCTGATGTCGTTATTTCATCCTCTAATCTATGGTTTTGCAGTATCTGATAAGCATTTTCAGATGTTCTGTACGAAGGTTCAGCTTCATTAAAATATTTTGCACTTGCAGAAGGACTAATATCAAATTTGTCTCCCAAGTGATTGATATCTTTGTAAATCAAAATAATTTTCACTGAAGTTGCTTAAATATTTTCCCTGTTGTAAGCTGATACTGTTCCCAGTTTCATTGCCTTATAGTACGATTAAGTAATCCATAGAGAACTGGCAGATTAGAGATGGCAGAGATAAAATTTTGATTTGAAAGAAGTCGTTAACTTCTTGTATCTGCAGGATATATATTTAATTTTGTTTTTGTTCATTAGAGCTGATCTTGAGAATGATAAAAAAAAATTGGGATGTTAATATTACTGCTATATATAGATTATATACACAATCAACCACATGGTTCCGGGTTCAGTCCCACTGCGTGGCATCTTGGGCAAGTGTCTTCTGCTATAGCCCCGGGCCGACCAATGCCTTGTGAGTGGATTTGGTAGACGGAAACTGAAAGAAGCCTGTCGTATATATGTATATATAAGTGTATGTGTATGTCCCCCTAGCATTGCTTGACAACCGATGCTGGTGTGTTTACGTCCCTGTCACTTAGCAGTTCGGCAAAAGAGACCAATAGAATAAGTACTGGGCTTACAAAGAATAAGTCCCGGGGTTGATTTGCTCGACTAAAGGTCGTGCTCCAGCATGGCCGCAGTCAAATGACTGAAACAAGTAAAAGAGTAAAAGAGTAATCAAAAATTTTCATGAGACCCAGACATACTCCATTTTGATTCTAATACCCCTTTTATTTCCGATTTTTAATTGCCTATATCAAGGGCATGCAATGTAGAATAAATATTTTTTTTTCTAATCTTAATGATCTTTTACATAACTTTTGGCATGAAAATTGTATGTTAGTTTTACTAATTAATATTTAGAAAGTAAGTCTTATTGTTTTGTAAACTGTAAATTGGATATTACATATTGGAAGCACTCCGTCGGTTACGACGATGAGGGTTCCGGTTGATCCAAATCAACGGAACAGCCTGCTCGTGAAATTAACGTGTAAGTGGCTGAGCATTCCACAGACACGTGTACCCTTAACGTAGTTCTCGGGGATATTCAGCGTGACACAGAGAGTGACAAGGCTGGCCCTTTGAAATACAGGTACAACAGAAACAGAAAGTAAGAGTGAGAGAAAGTTGTGGTGAAAGAGTACAGCAGGGATCACCACCACCCCCTGCCGGAGCCTCGTGGAGCTTTTTTTTAGGTGTTTTCGCTCAATAAACACTCACAACGCCCGGTCTGGGAATCGAAACCGCGTTCCTATGACCGCGAGTCCACTGCCCTAACCACTGGGCCATTGCGCCTCCATTACATATTGAACGAACATGTGAAAGAAGCTAACTAACTGCAAGGTACTTGAGATGTAATTCAAAGAAATCTTGGTCTCCTCTTAAGATGAGATCTGCCTGATACCACCTCTGGTTCTGTGATGAAAACTTCAAGTTTTAAAACGATCATAATTAAAATCTTCCATCAAAATTTCCTGTTAATTTATGTTCCAAACACAAACTTAAAAATGACAGTTCTTCTGAATTCTTCATTGGTTTAACCCTTTTGTTACTAACCCGGCCAAAACCGGCTCTGGCTCTGTAGTATAAATGTCTTCTTTTCATAAGTTTTGAATTAAGATATTCCACCAAGCCTTAGTCACAATTTATGTTCCTAACACTTGCTTAATGATAACTAATTCATTTTACAAAATTCTATGTTATATTTTAAATTAATTGAAAGAAACACAGAGCATCTCAAAATAAATACAGTAATGAAAGGGTTAAGAATTAACTGAAGAAAAGGCAGTGTTATTTTAGCAGAAATATGGTACCAAAAATCCATGCTCATAGATCCATGTAGGAATGTTGTACTGCACGTCAACATGAGAAAATAGCTGCTAAAAAAGATTATGAGTATGATGGTTCATTTTTCATGAGCTCAGATGATGATCCAATCATCTGTTATACAGTTTTGGGAGCATTTAATTTGACAAAACATTCAAGTTCTTCAGTATTAACCTGAAAGTATCTACCGACTTTTAAGTACTCTTTGGCTCCTAGTGAATTAGTAATGTTGGTGCTCTGCTTTGTTGAATGTTATAGTAACAATTAGACTTGACACTGTGCTGGTCAGACAATAGATTTCTTGGAGTGATGGCAATCTTATTATACTATTTCATCTGCTGGTATTGCTGATTATTAGCCAGCACTTTCATATAATTGTTTTACACTTTGTTTATTTTCTTTATTGTTTATTTTATTTTTTTATTAATTAGACTCGTTAGTTACAATCAGTGTAACATTTCTGGAAAGGTTTAATAGTATGTTTCCAACCTTGATCTACAGAGCAGCTAATGGCTAATTGAGTGAAGTTCTCATTGAAATGAAATTCTCATTTACATATTAGTAAATTGATTCATTGGCAAAATTGAAAGTTCGTTTGAAAGATGTAAATCCAGCTGATTATCATTTTCTGCTTATTAATGTTTGCAGATCCGTGTCTTTTATGGTATTGAAATTTCGTTAATATTAAGAAGAATTAATCTCTAAATAGACCTTTGTAGAAAGTTTTGGTTTTACTGTTGAATTGTGTTAACTGAATAAAATAACTCATTTTTGTGATTCTCTCTTTACTCTTCTACTCTTTTACTTGTTTCAGTCATTTGACTGCGGCCATGCTGGAGCACCGCCTTTAGTCGAGCAAATCGACCCCGGACTTATTCTTTGTAAGCCCAGTACTTTTTCTATCGGTCTCTTTTTGCCGAACCGCTAAGTGACGGGGATGTAAACACACCAGCATCGGTTGTCAAGCAATGCTAGGGGGACAAACACAGATACACACACACACATATACATATATACGACAGGCTTCTTTCAGTTTCCGTCTACCAAATCCACTCACAAGGCATTGGTCGGCCTGGGGCTATAGCAGAAGACACTTGCCCAAGATGCCACGCAGTGGGACTGAACCCAGAACCATGTGGTTGGTTAGCAAGCTACTTACCACACAGCCACTCCTATAAATAATATGTAACTGTGTCTCAAGATCTTCAGTCAAATGTAATGTGAATGCTATTTGTTTGTAATTTTCATTTATTCAAACTCCTGATTTGTTCATTTATATATTAATATAGGTTTAGTCAAATTATTAGTCATGAATATACCATTCTTTTTGTACTATTAGAACTTAGAATATCTGAAGGAAATCGTATATTATTTTTCAATTAAATTCATTAGAAAGACTGAAATAAATAATTCAACAAGAAAAGAAATTTTTGATTTAATTTGTGTCAAAATAATGATTACTTAAATATACAGAGTAGCTAGCAAGAGTAATTTAATTCATCAGCTGATTATTTAATTTTAATGTGAACACAATAGGTGTATCACATTACCTTAGTGACTAAATATAAAATTGTTCAGAGATAGGCACCTGCATTTAAATATTAGATTTTAAAGTAGTTACTAGGACTCTGATGTCCAAAGATTGTGAGCTGTTAAGATTGCTGGTTTTCTGCCTATGCTGATAGCCCAAGTCATTAGTTGTAATAATTATCTATGACATGCTAGAAATAGCAGCCAAATCTTCATCACACTTAGGACGGCCAAGTTTGGTGTGTTTTACAATAAGTTTGTTTGATCAGTGTTGATCTGGACTAAGACAATATTACTGTAAAATGGCAAGCTGGCAGAAACGTTAGCACGCCGGGCGAAATGCATAGCCGTATTTCGTCTGTCGTTACGTTCCGAGTTCAAATTCCGCCGAGGTCGACTTTGCCTTTCATCCTCTCGGGGGTCGATAAATTAAGTACCAGTTATGCACTGGGGTCGATATAATCGACTTAATCCCCTTGTCTGTCCTTGTTTGTCCCCTCTGTGTTTAGCCCCTTGTGGGTAGTAAAGTAATAAATATTACTGTAAAGTTTTCTGGTGTGTTTACTAGAAATTATGTGATATCTTTATAAAGTACATATTAAATCTTGTGGCACTGTATTAACCGACAAATGAACTTAAATGAAGTGGTTATTTGTGAAACTGTATGTATGTATGTATGTATGTATGTATGTAGTGAAACTCATATTTGCCAAGTCTGAAGAAAGTGGCAGTGTCCATGAACTTTGCAGACCCTCCAAGACTGGTAAGCTTGATGCCATTTATGTTCTGTTTAAACTTAAGCAAGTAATATTTGCAGGAAACATGAGCAGAAAGGAAATTTCAGAAAGGTGATGTTCTGAGAAGGTAAGAGTAGGTATAGTGGCTAGTGTGAAGCCTGGAGGGTTTTGGATACAGTAAGTCTGACAAGAAGTGGATCCAAGGAATAGGAGCTCTAGTAGTAGTAATAGAAAAGGCAGAAGGAGGAGGCAATATTCTTGTGAGTGAGTGAGCAAAGCATGTTTGTGAATGATTTAATGCCACTCATTCAAGCGACCCTTCTCTGAATCATCATCAACATCATCGTTTAATATTCGTTTTCCGCGCTAGCACGGTTGGACGGTTCAACCGGGGTCTGGGAAGCCAGGGGCTGCACCAGACTCCAGTCTGATCTGGCAGTGTTTCTACAGCTGGATGCTCTTCCTAACGCCAACCACTCCGCGAGTGTAGTGGGTGCTTTTTACGTGCCACCGTGAATGTAATTTAGAATAGAATTTCCATGTGTATTCCTGCAGCACTGTCCAAGAAGTTGGAGCGGTACTCTATTGTGGGTTTTATCTGAGTTTTGTTGAATGTCAGCTGTTGTTGTGGGTCTGAAGAGAAGGGCCAGTCTTTGGGATGCTGTGCAATCTATTTAAGGCTGTGTTTTTGCCAGGAGAGATCTTTGTTGAAAATGAGTGATATTTTGATTGACCATGGGTGTTGGAGCTGAGTGCCATTTCTGTTTAAGGTGTATTTTCTTGGTATGAGTTGTGCTTGAGTTTATTTACTTTTCAAAAGTAAGTAAATATAAGTAACAAAGTTCAAATTGTAGAGAAAATCATCCTGTGTTTCTGGAGTATTAAGATAAAAAAAAAACATGCCTTGTCCCCATTGGTTCTCTCTTTTATCTCTCTTTTACTTGTTTCAGTCATTTGACTGCGGCCATGCTGGAGCACCGCCTTTAATCGAGCAACTCGACCCCGGGACTTAATCTTTTGTAAGCCCAGTACTTATTCTATCGGTCTCTTTTGCCGAACCGCTAAGTAACGGGGACATAAACACACCAGCATCGGTTGTCAAGCAATGCTAGGGGGACAAACACACTCACACAAACACACACACGCATATATATATATACATATATACAACGGGCTTCTTTCAGTTTCCATCTACCAAATCCACTCACAAGGCTTTGGTCGGCCTGAGGCTATAGTAGAAGACACTTGCCCAAGGTGCCACGCAGTGGGACTGAACCCGGAACCATGTGGTTGGTAAACAGGCTACTTACCACACAGCCACTCCTGCGCCTGGTTTATAGATTGTTTATAGATTTTACAAAGAAGTGTGTGATGTACAGATATTGACTTAATAGATGGTTCCTTACCCAGAACAATTATTTTTGTAATATTTTGCTAAACTCTAGATTAGCTGAAGCAAGCCACAATAAAAGAAATATGATTATCATTGCTGCTTTACAGTGACTTCTCAGTAATTTTGAAAGAAATTTATCTAGGTTTAAACTTTTTTTATTTGAATATTTCCATAGATTTAGGCAAAAAAAAAAAAAAAAAAAAATTACAATTATTTTACTTTGAAACCATGGCATTTCTGTTAATTTTTATTTTGTCTTTTTGCTTTGTATTTTTAAACATTTCATCATGATTTCAAAACATTTCATTCAGACATGAATTGGATGGTTTTACAGTTAACTCTACTGTCATTAGTGTCACTGGACATAAATTCAAAATCTGTCTGTCTGTTTGTCAGTCCATCCGTCCCTCCCTCTCTCTCTCTCACATACCCCATATATACAGTTTTCTCTATTTCGTAGAGTGACTGTATTTGATAATGGTGTTGATGCATTCTGAGGTGTTGAATGTGTTTTGCTGTTGAGTGGCCATATATATATATATATTATATATATATATATATATATATATATATATATATATATATATATATATAGTTAATCCAAACAAGAAAACAAAAAGACAACAACGCTAGGACGTGGAACAAATAAAGTATTATTGGACGCTCAGGAAAGAAGGGAAGAAGGAGGGTTTGACGTTTCGAGCGGAGCTCTTCGTTGGAAACATAGGAGAAGGAAAGATCCCGAGAAGGGAAGACAGAGAGAAAAAAAAATCGCTAGTGATACAGGCGAGGTCACATACTAAAAATATATATATATATATACTTTTTCTGAAATAAATCCTCAAATTGTATAGTATGTTATAGTATGTTCTCAAATGTATTAGCTTCTATAGTGTTGCTGAATATATTTATATATCTGAACATGAAATCAAGTTGTTTATTTACTAAATAAACTGACCTCTGATCTGATTTGCATTTACTTCAGACTGTAGTATAAAAAAGAAATTATTCTGAGTCACATATCTGTGTCTTAGTAGTGGTGATTATTCTGAATTTAACTTGCAATCTAACTAGTGTAGTTTTATGAAGGGAAGCTACTGTTGTCAGTAGGAGGTAAGTGGTGGGTAGATAGAGAGGGGTTACCCAGTGGTTGGACTGGAAACTGGCAAAGATAAAGCAAAGATTTGATAAAACCTAAAGGGAATAGAGCTTTTGTTTGTTTATGTTGTTGCAGAAAGTATGTCAGTTTTTTTTTCTTAATTTACTGTAGAATTGATGAAAATTGTCAAATTTTCAGTCAAGTTCGGCAAAATTCTAAACAAATTTATGTCAACAAGATTTAAAACATACTGACATCATTTTAGGATTTGGAGAATCTGATGAAGTTTCCATTTAATATTTTAAAAACAATCTGTTTTAGTTAAATTATGTAGTGGTGGTAATATTGATCAAGTTTTTTTCAAGACTAGTATTTGTCTTGAAATTAATATTTGTGTAAGACATGAACTTAAGTTGTAAAAACTATCTTAGTGAGTCTTAGCAAGCCTTCCAAGCATTTCACGGAATATATGTCATGTGCATTCTTATTGCTAATCACTCCTGTGCATCTGCCACATAAGAAGTTGGCTTTCTCAGCCAACCAGTATGTGGCCCTTAGCAGTGGAGGTGAGTATACTGAAATCATAGTATCCAGGGTAAGAATGGGGTGAAAAAGACCAAGGAGCTACCACTTCAGGTGGCAACAAAAGGCTTTCCTTTCAGAGTGAAGGGCATATTGCATGTTACTTGAATACAAAGTGTAATGCATGGTAACAATGTGGGTTTAGGATCCAAATTTGTGATAACTGGAAAAAAAAATTGAAGCAAGCATGCTCTACTGGATGCTTAATGTTAGTGTGCATGAACGACAGAGCATGAATATGCTGAGAGAAAAACTGAATATAAGAGGTATCAGTCGCAGTGTGTAGGGGCAAAGATTTGTGCTAGTTTCGACATATGGTGCCTCTCATGGACATCGTTGGTATAAAGAAGTACCAAACACTGGAAGTGGGTAGAATCTATGAAAGAGGGAGACCAAATAAGATGTGGGGTAAAGAGGTGAAATCTTTCAAGAGGCTGACTGTCACAGAAGAGATGACAAAGACCTATCCACTGATGCAAGTGTGGTAAACCAGCCAAGATCATTGCAGTAGTGATGGAGGTTGGAATCTATGATATACTGTTGAGTTTTTGCCCCTATTAAGTCTTATTCACTATCCTCTTGTCTATCACACTCTATGTTGACGAAGATGCAGCACTCGTTTCATATATGACATTGGAAAATGAAGAGAGGACTAATTAAAAATATAAAAAAAAAATTATATTCTCTGATTGGAAAATAGATTGATGTATTTAGTTCCCTGTACCTTTTATTAGGAAGAATAGCATGTGAAAATCTTGAGTCTTATATTTCTGTTATTTGAATGGGTGAGCTTTCAGAATCATTAAGGTGCCAGAAAAATTGCAAAATGCATTTCAGTATTTCTTCCATTTCTCTATGTTCTGAGATCAAATCCCTCCAAATTCAAATTTACTTTTCATCCTTTTGGAATCAATAACACAAAGTACTTGTCTGGTACTGGGGTTAATGGTATCAGCTCAACCTTCCCCTCAAAATTGCCAACCCTGTGCCATGATCAGAAACAATACTCTTTTACTTGTTTCAGTCATTTGACTGCGGCCATGCTGGAGCACCGCCTTTAGTTGAGCAGCTCGACCCCGGGACTTATTCTGTGTAAGCCCAGTACTCATTCTATCAGTCACTTTTTGCCGAACCGCTAAGTGACTGGGACATAAACACACCAGCATTGGTTGTCAAGCAATGCTAGGGGGACAAACACAGACACACACACACACACATACATATATATATATACACATATATATGACGGGCTTCTTTCAGTTTCCGTCTACCAAATCCACTCACAAGGCTTTGGTCGGCCTGAGGCTATAGTAGAAGACACTTGCCCAAGGTGCCACGCAGTGGGATTGAACCTGGAACCATGTGGTTGGTTAGCAAGTTACTTACCACACGAAGGCGGCGAGCTGGCAGAATCGTTAGTCTCGAAGTGTTTATTTAGCAAATTCGAACCCTGCAACTCTTCATTTGAAGCCACTCAATTTTCTATTTTCTTTTACTTTTGTAACTTTTTTTTTTCTTCGTGTTACTGAAGAATATATATATTAAAGACCGTCGCCTTTGTTTCTTTAATTAACTCTGCTGCTATCAACACCTGATTATGGTAATATTTATGTTGGCGGCGAGCTGGCAGAACCATTATCACACCGGTCGAAATGCTTAGTGGTATTTCGTATGCCGTTACGTTCTGAGTTCAAATTCCGCCGAGGTCGACTTTGCCTTTCATCCTTTCGGGGTCGATAAATTAAGTACCAGTTACGCACTGGGGTCGATATAATCGGCTTAATCCCTTTGTCTGTCTTTGTTTGCCCTCTCTGTGTTTAGCCCCTTCTGGGTAGTAAAGAAACAAGTTACTTACCACACAGCCACAAGGTTAATGCTTTAGAATGGCCATTCAACGTTTTTCTCCCGATATTACTTTGCATATTAGCTGTTGTTACTTGCTGTCATAAGTGTTTTTTTGGCAAATGAATTATGTATACGTTTGATTCCAGAATCCAACATGATGTTTACCCCCTCTCTTTATGTACTGTCCTGTCATCACATCACTTGTTCAGTGTACCAGAAGACACTGTCATGTTGTTTGCATGTGTTCCCTGTTGAAATATGACACTGGGTTAGAGATTGTCCTAACTGAAATGACTAGTTTTATTCAACTTCTTAAGAATGGAAATACTGAAAACAAGTATTTGTACAACTCAGTTTATGAAAGTATTTATTATATGGAGAGTCAGTTATTTGGAACTTGTGATTAAACTTAAATTCCAACCATAACTCTTAGTAATGTATTTGTTTCCTTATAATGATTTCCTTTATAACCAGGGCATTCTCTATTTGAGATGTTTGTTATGAAAGTAATATAATATCTTGAATTGATATAAGGGGATGAGATATAGATGTATCATTATCCTTGGCTAAATTGTAATACAAGCAGTAAATAATGATTAATAAGTTAGAGAACAACTGTAATAATAACTCTGAGGAATAATTATGGAAAATAATTTTGAAGTTTGAATTTGATTGGCTCTAGCATTTCCTACTCTTTTACTTGTTTCAGTCATTTGACTGCGGCCATGCTGGAGCACCGCCTTTAGTCGAGCAAATCGACCCCGGGACTTATTCTTTGTAAGCCCAGTACTTATTCTATCGGTCTCTTTTGCCGAACCGCTAAGTGACAGGGACGTAAACACACCAGCATCGGTTGTCAAGCAATGCTAGGGGGACAAACACAGACACATACACTTATACATATATACGACAGGCTTCTTTCAGTTTCCGTCTACCAAATCCACTCACAAGGCATTGGTCGGCCCGGGGCCATAGCAGAAGACACTTGCCCAAGATGCCACGCAGTGGGACTGAACCTGGAACCATGTGGTTGGTTAGCAAGCTACTTACCACACAGCCACTCCTGCACCTATTTTATTATTTCTTTTTTTTACTGAAAATAACTAATGTAGCAGGTGTGGCTGTGTTTAATTGACTTATTCTGTCTGTTCTTCATACACTTAGCCTGAGTACCTGTACCTTGTAATTCATTTGATATTTCTATCTTGTCTGCTTTGGATGAATATATTATTGGTATATGTAGGCTCTTCTACATTCAGTTAAAGAAATTCATTGATGGCACATAAAAAGCACCATCCGATCGTGGCTATTGCCAGCCTCGCCTGGCCCCCGTGCCGTTGGCACGTAAAAAGCACCATCCGTCCGTGGCCGTTTGCCAGCTCCGTCTGGCACCTGTGCGGGTGACACGTAAAAAGCACCCACTACACTCACGGAGTGGTTGGTGTTAGGAAGGGCATCCAGCCGTAGAAACACAGCCAGATCAGACTGGGCCTGATGCAGCCTTCTGGCTTCCCAGACCCCAGTTGAACCGTCCAACCCATGCTAGCATGGAAAGCAAACGCTAAATGATGATGATGATGATATATATGAGAGAGAGAGCAAAGTAATGAATGATAATATTATTAAAGAAGTAGATCTACTAGAATATAAAGGTATTAGTAAGGGGTGGAGTTATAGCTGCCAGAGATTTTCTTGTTAGGATATTTTTATGATTTGGCTTTCAAATGAAACAATTATATTTTTCCTTCTCCTGTCTTGATAAAGGACACATTGGATAATGTAGTTTAGGTTACAGTATTCTCGAAATAAAGACAGAGTAGTCCTAGTTTGATTGGTTTTGATCAGAAGTCTGTTTGATCATGGTTGACATGAGGTAAACAGCTAGTTTCTGCATGTATTTTTCTTTCTTTTCTATGGGTTTAATCTGTTGGCAGGGACTGTACCTATGGCCACCACAAGCCTTTGGAGACTAGTGTTGTGAACAATAATAAAAAATTCTCAATATTACTATTTTCCTTTGATATTGTGGAATTGGCTGGTTTGTGATATAATTGTGTTATGCATTTCAAACTGTGTGATCATAACTGTAAGGCCCAATGCTTATGTTTCATTTAGTTCATCTTCAGTGTATAGCATATATCCTTAACACCAAACTGTAGTATTTTCCCAGCAAATATGCATCAATTTTTCACATTACATGTTTATTCTAGAGCAGTTGTTTTTCCTATCTACATCTGTTAATGCCTTTGTTATTCCATTTGTTCCTTAATTCACTTACACTGAACTATTTCTTGTAAGATATCACACATCCAGCTAACTTTATTCTCCTCTTACTATATATCTTCTTCATCTACTGCTCATTATATTGCTATATGGCATTACATTTCTACATATCATCATAGTTAGCTTCTCATTTTGCAAGGAAAATCTTTTGTTGCCAAGGGAGGTAGTAGTAGTTCTTATTCCACCTCCCTGAAACCTTAGCCAATGTACTATCACCGACTTCCTACATCACTGTGTGTTTAGTCAAAACTGTTTAGTATTTTTTTTCTTATGTCATTGAAAACTATACCTTTCTTCAACTCGGTAGGCCACTGTCTTAGGTGTTTAGCTCCAATTAGGATTAATTGAATACATATGTGACTTTAGTATATGAAACATAATGGTATGCTGTTGGCATTTATTTTTACTTTGATGGGATTTGAACTTGAAATAGCTGTTAGATAGTTCTCTACGATTTCTACCCACTACAATTTCAGTTAGAAAGGTGAATTATTAGCAACAAGCTCCAGAGGTAAGTTTCTGGGCAGTAAGTCTTAAAAGCTGTTTTCTATTTTAGGTGTTTCTTTAGGTGGTGTTGTTCTATTTCCCTTCCACATACATTGTTAATGCTTTTGAGAAAGCCATAAATATCACTACTTCTCATTCATTCCTTTGCTTCTCCAACTTTTTGCCTATCAAAGAAACAATACTAGTAATTATAATTACTAACATACTGAGTTAGGAGTTTTAGTATTTGTTCATAATAAGCAACTTTATACTTCTCTAAATACATTTGATTTCATTATTAAGTCTGTAGGTCACTATGAATAGAATTTATTTAAATGAAAAATTAAAAAAAAAGAAAAAGCCAGCAAAAATGAAAACGAATAAAGAATAAGTAAAACATCTGTGGTGATAGCAGTGTTTTGTTAAGTTCTTCTTCTATGAAGGGTGGGATGCTGAAGATGTTTGTTGTTGGACCGAACTTCCACTGATATAGCCTGTTCTTTGTCAGAATATGGTGTATAGAACCATTTATAGGGAATATCTTTCACGGAAGTTAATTGCCTCACAGTGAAATAATGCAGTATTTTATAAAAAGTTAATACATTACCCATGTGTATGATTTTTTTTTTACTTTACATATATATATATATATATATATATATATATATATATAATTGAATATATAACTGAAGAGTATCCTTTTCTGCTGGGGAAGTGATTAATTGGAGGAGATGTTTGTCTATATTTAATTGCCTTTTCTATAAAGAGTTTGGCCTATTGGACTCAAGTAGCTATGGAACGGAAGCTAACTGTTGACTTATTTTAGCTTGTGGTAAAATTGCATAATTTTAAATTATCCATATCCCTAATTTCTTTTTTAAAAAATTTCCATTTCTATCTGGCTATCATTCACCAGTAGTCTTTTAATATTCACACAAATGACAAGTGGCTACTGGTAGCTGATAAAAACATAAAGTTCACTTCTATTGCTAAGTGAACTGAACAATTAAATTACCAAGTTCACCTAGCAATTTTATTGTTGTTTAGCATCTGTTTTTCTATGTCAGCATGCTTGGATAAGTCTGTGTGTTAATCTTACATTATCTCATTCAGGAAACCTGGTATTCCTAGGCCCTGTCTACCTAATTTTTCTTCAAGTTTCTCATATATCTCAGTTTTGAGTATTGCCTGTCACCAAGTCAAGGTAATATTTTGCTCAGCTTTCTTCATTAATTCACATTTACTCTCTTTTACTTGTTTCAGTCATTTGACTGCGGCCATGCTGGAGCACCGCCTTTAATTGAGCAACTCGACCCCAGGACTTATTCTTTTGTAAGCCCAGTACTTATTCTATCGGTCTCTTTTGCTGAACCGCTAAGTAACGGGGACATAAACACACCAGCATCGGTTGTCAAGCAATGCTAGGGGGACAAACACAGACACACAAACACACACACGCTTATATATATATACATATATACGATAGGCTTCTTTCAGTTTCCGTCTACCAAATCCACTCACAAGGCATTGGTCGGCCTGAGGCTATAGTAGAAGACACTTGCCCAAGGTGCCACGTAGTGGGACTGAACCCGGAACCATGTGGTTGGTAAACAAGCTACTTACCACACAGCCACTCCTGCGCCTATTTATTAACAATGATTAATTAAATTACTATCTTATTGATATATATTTACCAATGCTTTTGATATGCAGGTTGTTTGACTAACCCATCTTCAATTGCTGTAGATATTCTATATTTACTATTTACATATTGCATAACAATCATATAATTTATTGCCATTCAACTTCATACTTCTTAGATATACTCTTTGAAACAGCTATTCCTCATGTTAGTCCTATGTTTAAAGACATTTCAATCATGACCATCCTATCTTTTTTTATGTTAGAGGCTGCATTGTCCATTGGCCTTTTTTCAAAAATAATAGGATTCTATTTGAGGGAGGTATGGCTGCTTTTTCCTGCAGGCCAAACAACTGCATCAAGGATCTCTTTGTTGCTTAGAGTGGTAGCAGCTCCCTAGTATTTTTCATTTCCATTAATCTTTAACCACTCATTTAAGTCATAAACACTTAACATAGTATATAAGGGACTGAACTAATCTAACACCACTTTATGATAACCCTTGCTGTCATCTAAGTTTATCTTATGTTCTATCTGGTTATCAGTGGTCCAACTGTACCTGTGTTTGTAGCCATTGTTTGTTTTGTCCACCTAGAACTGAGATTATGTCTAATCCCTTCTTGCATCTTAACCCAGGCTGTTTCTCTCAAGATGTTTTACTGTCAAATACTTTCCTTTTTTCCACAGATCCTGTATAGTTATCCTTTCTTTACCAGATTTGACTCTTTTCTTTTTCGTTACATGTAGCTGTGTTATCACATTACAGTATAGATCCAGGCTGCATCCTATCAACACCTGTTGTATATTGCACTAAGTTCATTATGGCTATTTTTATCACCCTCACAACTTGACTCATTTGCTTATATTCCTTGTAATTTCGTTCTTTTTTTCTTCATACTAGGGGACAATTGTTCTGCTTTGCAAATCATTGGAAATAACTTGTACTCTCAACATGATTAACTGAGCATAGCAAATAGTATGATTCTAGCGTGTTTTGTAAATAAATACAGCGAGAAATATGTTTTCATTTCTTGTCTCTCCACTATCTTCTTTACATCCTCCTCCTCCTTGCTATACTATTTATATTTTTTCTATCTCCAGCAGATGTTAGATTTCTTTTTATCTTTGTGGTTAAGGTTAGTCATGTCACAGACTATACTTATGAAGTTCAACTTATAATTGTTTAGGTACTATGTGAAACTTTATAAATTTTACTAGATACTAAAGCTTAGCTGGAGCAAATGTAGTTCTTTCATAAAATCAATCTATTATTTAAGATAGTGAATGATTGGTAGATGGTTTATAGGTTCATATTGTTGAATAGTTGAATGGTTTGTCTGTTCTGATTAGACAATCTGCTGTTGGGACAATCTCTAGCCAAAGATAGGAAATTATATACTCTCTTTACTCTTTTACTTGTTTCAATCATTTGACTGTGGCCATGCTGGAGCACCGCCTTTAGTCGAGCAAATCGACCCCGGGACTTATTCTTTGTAAGCCCAGTACTTATTCTATCGGTCTGTTTTGCCGAACCGCTAAGTGACAGGGACGTAAACACACCAGCATCGGTTGTCAAGCAATGCTAGGGGGACAAACACAGACACACAAACACACACACACACACACACACACACATATATGACGGGTTTCTTTCAGTTTCCGTCTACCAAATCCACTCACAAGGCATTGGTCAGCCCGGGGCTATAGCAGAAGACACTTGCCCAAGATGCCATGCAGTGGGACTGAACCCGGAACCATGTGGTTGGTTGGCAAGCTACTTACCACACAGCCACTCCTGCGCCTATGATCAGTTTTTTTTAAAAATATTTTCTAAAAACATTCTAATCTGTATTTTGTTTTCAGTCTTAGAAAAATAAAATTTTGATTTAAAAAAAAAATTATTATTTCAAGTTTTATGTAGTTTGACCTCCTCTATTTTGTTTGTTGGGTCATCATTGCAGATTTGCTCTACATGCTGTTATCATGAGGAAGCTACACTGCAGAAGTTTACTGTTGCCTTATCCCACACCCAGTGTAGGATTTGAATTTAACACTGAAAGTTATTAAATGAGTTATCAATGATATAGTTCTCTTTTTGCTTACATCTGCCACTGTAAGCTACATATTTACTATTGGTTGGTGAGCAATAGAGTGCTGTTTGCTTTTGACTTATCATATCGCTCGTAATAGATATCTTAATACTAAACCTTCACTCTTCTGCTTTCTGCCTTAATCTGATTTACTATAAAATAGCATCAGTTTTTATTTCTTCATTTCTTTTTTTCAAAAACTAATAATGAGGAATCGAGTTACAAAGATTCTCCAGGAAAACCTGAGAATATTCATTCAGGTTACAATGTTTTTATAATATTGTTATTAGAAAAGAGTTTTCATGCTGCACTGTAAGGGTGAAGTCCATTGTTAAAATGGGGGACACTATAGTTATTAGCCCAAACTAAACTATGACATTAGATTTAATTACGTTTAGGTCCAAGGTTCGACATCCAAGGTTTCTACATACCAAGGTTTGAAACCCAAGGTTGAACGCTGAATTGATAGACAGCTTTTATGAAGTTAAGGTTTGAAATCCACTGTTGAAATCTGGATTTTATGAAATCCAAAATCTTTGGAATGCTTTTGCTGAAAAACCAAATTTGTGTGAGGCCAATTTTGGGGAAACCAAAAAATGGGATATGGAGACCGAACAGCTTTAAGAAGTGCAACTTAGATTGGTGCATTACAGAATTGTTTTTTTTAAAGGTAGAAAGCTCCTTCATAAATTTTATTTTATGCCAAATTATTAATTTTTAGAGTAGACTTTTAGGATACCTGGTATTGCCTGGGAAACAAAGCACTTGGCTGGTAAACAATTTATTGAAAGAGATGATGAATTGGGATAATACTGTTTAAATTTGGTTTCAAATGCTGTTTATATTCTCTGTAACAGAAGTACCCAGTTTGTTTTGTTTCTTAAAAATATTTGCATTACAATAACACACTGTAATGAAAATCCGGTCATTCCAACAAGGCCATGGCCCTTGAGTTGAAACTAGTGAAATATATATTTCTTTACTACCCACAAGGGGCTAAACACAGAGGGGATAAACAAGGACAGACAAACGGATTAAGTCGGTTACATCGACCCCAGTGCGTAACTGGTACTTAATTTATCGACCCCGAAAGGATGAACTGAACGACAGACGAAATACGGCTACGCATTTCGCCCGGCGTGCTAACGTTTCTGCCAGCTCGCCGCCTTTTATCTAGTGAAATATATATGTATGAAAGACTAGATGTGTATGAAAGACAAGCAATATTTCCACTCCATCCTGGCCTCTCTTTATCACATGTCATGTAATACTAGATTAGATAGATTATAGCTGGGGAAAAAAAAAAACTTGGATGCTCTTGACTTGAATGTCTCTATAGTTTCCTATTAAGGCAAGTTAGTGAAATGCAAATAAAAAAAATTTTAATTGAAGGAAATATGTATTTATTTGTTAGTTAATTTTACGGCCATTTTTCCATGCTAACAAGGGTTAGATGAATATATTATCAAGGAATAGTTGTGCAGCTGATTGCCCATCTTACTCTTTTACTCTTTTACTTGTTTCAGTCATTTGACTGCGGTCATGCTGGAGCACCGCCTTTTAGTCGAGCAAATCGACCCTGGGACTTATTCTTTGTAAGCCCAGTACTTATTCTATTGGTCACTTTTGCCGAACCGCTAAGTGACGGGGACGTAAACACACCAGCATCGGTTGTCAAGCAATGCTAGGGGGACAGACACACAAACACACACACATACATACATATATATATATATATATATATACACGACGGGCTTCTTTCAGTTTCCGTCTACCAAATCCACTCACAAGGCATTGGTCGGCCTGGGGCTATAGCAGAAGACACTTGCCCAAGATGTCACGCAGTGGGACTGAACTTGGAACCATGTGGCTGGTTAGCAAGCTACTTACCACACAGCCACTCCTTGCTGAACCTTAACTTTTTTTCTAGGGAGGTATCTCTTAATTTACATGTCCTTGAAAATGTGAAATGTTCAGATGATTTGTTGATAGGAAAAGTGATAGTAATAAATTGCTTGTAGCATGTGGTTTTTGTAGGGCACCCATGCATGCATGGAAGATAAATGTTAAGTGATGATTTTGAAGGATATATATACAAAACACACAGATGTGAGCATGCGTCCACATGCATGACAGACGTCTTTATCAAATTCACTCACATGGCTTTAATTGATCTGGGCGTTATAGTAGGACACTTGCCTCAAGTATTGTGCAAGTGAGACCAGAAACTGCTTGGTTGGGAAGCAAATTTCTTAACCACACTGCCATGCCTTTGCCTATAGATATATGCATTTACATCATCATCATCATCATCATCGTTTAGCGTCCGTTTTCCATGCTAGCATGGGTTGGACGGGTCAACTGGGGTCTGTGAAGCTGGAAGGCTTCGTCAGGCCCAGTCAGATCTGGCAGTGTTTCTACGGCTGGATGCCTTCCTAACGCCAACCACTCCGCGAGTGTAGTGGTTTTTTTACGTGCCACCTGCACAGGTGCCAGACAGAGCTGGTGAACGGCCACGAACGGATGGTGCTTTTACGTGTCACCGGCACGGGGCCAGGCGACGCTGGCAACGGACACGAACGGATGGTGCTTTTACGTGCCACCGACACGGGGCCAGACAGAGCTGGCAACCGCCACGAACGGACGGTGCTTTTACGTGTCACCGGCACGGGGGCCAGCCGAGGCTGGCAACGGACACGAACAGATGGTGCTTTTACGTGCCACCGACACGGTTGCCAGACAGAGCTGGCAAACGGCCACGAGCGGACGGTGCTTTTACGTGTCACCGGCACGGGGGCCAGCCGAGGCTGGCAACGGACACGGACGATGGTGCTTTTACGTGCCACCGACACGGGGCCAGACAGAGCTGGCCAACGGCCACGAACGGACGGTGCTTTTACGTGTTACTGGCACGGGGTCCAGCCGAGGCTGGCACGGACACCGGACGGATGGCTTTTACGTGTCACCGGCACGGGGGCCAGCCAAGGCTGGCAACGGACACGGACGGATGGTGCTTTTACGTGCCACCGACACGGTTGCCAGACAGCTGGCAAACGGCCCGAACGGATGGTGCTTTTACGTGCCACCGACACGGGGCCAACAGCCAGACAGAGCTGGCCAACGGCCACGAACGGACGGTGCTTTTACGTGTCACCGGCACGGGGCCAGGCGAGGCTGGAAACGAACACGAACGGATGGTGCTTTTACGTGCCACCGACACGGGGCCAGGCAGAGCTGGCAAACGGCCATGAGCGAATGGTGCTTTTACGTATCACCGGCACGGGTGCCAGACGAGGCTGACAGCGGACACACAGAACAGATGGGTCACTTAACCCCTGCTTTCTGATATATGATTTGATTTTGATTGTTCTCACTGGTCTTGCCGGGTCTTCTCACGCACAGCATACTTCCATAGGTCTCGGTCTCTGGTCATTTCCTTGGTGAGACCTAGAGTTCGAAGGTCGTGCTTCACCACCTCGACCCAGGTTTTCCTGGGTCTACCTCTTCCACAGGTCCCCTCAACTGCCAGGGTGTGGCACTTTTTCACACACCTATCTTCATCCATTCTCACCACATGACCATACCAGCGCAATCGTCTCTCTTGCACACAACATCTGATTCCTCTTAGGTCCAACTTTTCTCTCAAGGTACTTACACTCTGTCGACTATGAACACTGACATTACACATCCAACGGAGCATACTAGCTTCATTTCTCGCGAGCTTACGCATGTCCTCAGCAGTCACGGCCCATGTTTCACTGCCATGTAGCATGGCTGTTCGTACACATGCATCATACAGTCTGCCTTTTACTCTGAGCGAGAGGCCTTTAGTCACCAACAGAGGTAAGAGCTCCCTAAACTTTGCCCAGGCTATTCTTACTCTAGCCGTTACACTTTCAGCACACCCACCCCCACTACTGACTTGGTCACCAAGATAACGGAAGCTATCACCACTTCTAGTTTTTCCCCCTCGAAAGTGACGGAAGTTGTTTTCTGCAGATTTTCAGAGGTTAATGCTCCCGAGCATCTGCCACATACAAAAACCATCTTCCTAGTTAGCCTTCCTATGACATTGCTGCACCTCTTATGTGTCCATAGCTTACACTTGGTGCATCTTATAGAGTTTCTACCTACACCTTTTCTACAGATCGAGCAGGGCCATCTACCTGAAGGCGTTTGTGATTTGTCTACCTTCCTACTTATTACGACTTTGGTTTTAGCTAGGTTGACTCTAAGGCCCTTCGATTCTAAACCATGCTTCCACACCTGAAACTTCTCCAGTTCTGATAATGACTCAGCAATTAGAGCAAGGTCATCAGCATAGAGGAGCTCCCAGGGGCATCCTGTCTTGAATTCCTCCGTTATTGCCTGGAGGACTATGATAAATAGGAGGGGGCTGAGGACTGAGCCTTGGTGGACCCCTACCTCTACCCGGAATTCTTCACTGTACTCATTCCAACCCTCACCTTACTAGCAGCGTCCCTGTACATGGCTTGCACAGCTCTCACTAACCATTCTTCTATTCCTAGTTTCCTCATTGACCACCATATGAGGGATCGGGGGACCCTGTCGAAGGCTTTCTCCATGTCAACAAAAGCCAGGTACAGGCCTTATCTTTGGCTAGGTATTTCTCCTGCAGCTGCCTTACCAGGAATATAGCATCAGTGGTACTTTTCCCTGGCACGAAACCAAACTGCATCTCATCTAAACTAACTCTCTCTCTAATTAGTTGGCTTATGACCCTCTCTGTAACCTTCATCACCTGATCCAACAGCTTGATACCTCTGTAATTATTTGTATCTAGGGCATCACCTTTACCTTTGTAGCAGTTGACTATTATGCTGCTACACCAGTCATTGGGTATGACTCCTTCATGTATCACCTGATTAACTATACAGGTGACTAGGCTATAGCCGACACTACCAGATATTTTGAGCATCTCTGCAGTGATACCTGATGGGCCTGGGGCTTTCCCTGTCTTCATGCTTCTAATTGCCTTAGCTACTAAGGAACTATCAACCCTGATAGCTGGTCCCTCTGTTGGGTCAACGTTCGGCAGACTCTCTTATCCCATTCATTTTCTTTATTCAGCAACCTTTCATAGTGGCATCTCCAAGCCTCTCTCTTTGCATCCTCGTTTAGCGCAAGTGAACCATCTTCCATGCGAACACACTTCTCTCCCACCACATCACAATTCTCTCTCACACACTGTCTTGCAACGCGAAACACCTCCAGTCTTTGGTCCTCACCGGCGCAGAACATTGGCAAATTTTTTCTTATCTGCTTCCCCTCTGGCTAGATAGACCTGTCTCCTAGCTTCCCTTTTAGCAGTCTGATACAATTCCCTGCTACCACCATTCTTCCAGTGCTTCCAAGTCTGTCTCTTTTCTCTAATAGCCCTGTCTACGACACTGTTCCACCACCACGTTACCTTGGGACGAGAGGGGACTTTGCACCAGCCACAGATCTGGTCAGTGGCTCTCAGCAGGTTGTCCCTTAGAAACGTCCAGTTGTCCTCTACCCCATGTGATACACTATCCCCTTCTACTTCGTCAAAGGCTTCAAGTAACATGTCTCTAAATCTCTGTCCATTCACAGGATCCTTAAGCTTCCAGATCCTTCTTCTCCATGTTGGTCGTCTTCTGGTTGTCCTCCTACTCCTGATCCTAAAGTCACTAACTACCAGTCTATGTTGGGGTGGCATTCTTTCTTCGCCTGGGAAGGTTTTGGCATTTATAAGTAGCCATCTCTCCCTTTGCCTGGCAAGGATGTAGTCAATTTGGCTGGTATGTTGGCCCGATCGGTAGGTGACTAGGTGGCTGGTAGGTTTCCTGAAGTTAGTGTTGCAAATCATAAGATTATTTGCATCGCAGAACTCCAGCAGCCTGGTTCCCTCCTCGTTGCGGGAACCAGAGCCATAGCCTCCATGTACGCCGTGGAAGCCCCCAGCATGTCGTCCAACGTGACCATTGAGGTCACCAGCCACAAAGAGAAGGTCTCTGTCGTCGTCAACGAGGTAGTCTGCAGTAGAGTGTCATAGAATCGGTCTTTCTGTCCATCAGGTAGCCCCGACTGAGGAGCATAGGCTGATATAATGGTTGCTAAACTATGATGAAGCGCTAATCTAATCTTAAGTATTCTGTCGCATACTCTGATTACCTCAATTACTTTATCTACCCATTTCTCAGCGATAAGTATACCCACGCCTCCAACCCCGTCAGTGTTCCCTGCCCAGAAAATCTTGTACCTGTGTTCCTTGCCTGTGAGGAACCTAGCAGAACCTCCTCTCCACCTTACTTCTTGCATACATATATCCACATCATCCACGTCTCCGTTCAAGCATCTCAACTATCTCGCCAGACCTACCTTTCAGTGTGCCAACATTGAGGGTGCCAACCCTGAGGGTGTGGGGTATGGGCCCTAGAGACCCTGCGTCGGTGGACAGTAGCTTCATGTACCTGAAAAGAAAGCTCGCATTTGGCAGAATTCATGAGCAAGTAATACAGTAGCCTTCAATTCAACCTGCATAACACTACCCATTCATATTTTGCACTGTATGATCATTACCTTACCTAGGTTGAAACTAGGGGTGGGATGGTGAAAGAGCATTTGCAGTCTTCAAGGGAAGCAACCCAGGGATGAAAAGAATAGGAACTTCCGGCATGTGTGGAGGGGGTGGGTGGGCGGGTCAACCCCAAACTAGCAAGAGGATTCTGTTAATCGTGATAGCAAGAAAGTAGGTTTGAAAGTATCAGAGAAGTCAATTTTTAGGGGGGACGATGAGTGGCTATGAAATGGGAGCAAATAGGGAGACGAGACAAGGCTAAACGAAAAACATTACATGAATGGTATGTTGAAAACTGAAAGAAAATATGAATAGAGGGTACTGAAAAATCGTGATAGCAAGAAAGAAAGAAAGTAGGTTTGAAAGTATCAGAGAAGTCAATTTGAAGGAAAATATGAGAGAGAAATTGAAGGAACTGAAGGAATAGTGATTATACGTGCAGAGGGTAGTAGGAGCGAGGTTGAAAGAAGAAATCTTAACTTTTAGCCGTTCATGAGCTGTGCATTCGTAGTGGAGTCGAAAGCGAGTGGGCTTAGCGATTTGCGGTCGCTGGTTTATATATGGCGATGGTGGTTATCGAAGACGGGGCCATATAGAAGACATAGGGAGAGGGACAGGGTTAGTTTGGGGGGGAGGAGGGGGGGAAGAAATGGTCAAGGAACACATGTGCGGAAGTTGTGCGATGGGTTTTGACTGCACAGCTTCCGCACATGTGTTCCTTGACCATTTCTTCCCCCCCTCCTCCTCCTCCCTCAAAAACTAACCCTGTCCCTCTCCCTATGTCTTCTATATTCTATATTCTATGTCTTCTACACAGAAACTAATTAAATTCTGTCATTTCAGTTTTCCCTTTTACTTCCTACAGTTCTATTTCCATTTCAATAAACTAACAGTAAATATCTTTTAGATACTTAACCAAATTTAAGTATGTACCACATTTTAGGAATTTTCATTAAAAAATTGTTATAATGCACCATTTTGGTTGATATGAAGATACATACTAAGAGATAAACTGGAGAGTTTTAGTAATACATTAAAGGCAGTGAAAGTGGTTAGATTGAGAATGTAAATTTATTATAGTATTCAGCATTGTTTCCTCTCAGTTCTATGATAAAATCCTTTGTCAATATCGCCTGATTGGTAGGGAAGGGGTTATTAATAAGTCCTTAATATATTGGAGTTTGACATAATTGGCTAAGTTATTCTTCTCCAAAAATAGGTCTTATGTGGTTATTCAAAACTGGTCGTATCAGGGTTGATAAAATAAGTACTAGTTGATGTTGATGACTTTTTATGTTGAAATTAGAAGTAATTCATTCTGTTATAATTACAACCACACTGAAGTGTATGCCAGATTTTTAGCAAAAGTTCATTATTAATTGATTACTTTGCTCTGTTGCAAATCCGTTCTTTTTATTATTCTCTTTTGTCAACTTCTATACGTTCCTAAATCGTTTCATATATTTGTTTGTGACAGTAATTCCTAATACAAATATTGAAATTTTCATTTTATTATAATTGATTTTTTTTTTCCATTTCAAAATTAAATTAATGTTTGTCTTTTTATCATCAAATCACGTTGAGTTTGTTAATGATAAAGAAGAGCTCTGGCATGATTTCAGCTGTGGGTGTGACTCAATTAAGTCAAACATTTAATCAATTTGGCAATCTGTGTCTGATTTACCCTTTTGATTTCCTGAAACCTATTTAAGGAATCTTAAAGTAATGAAAGATTAAGCTGATCAAAGCTTGCATGAAACCATAGAATTCTAATCTTGATCTTGTTTTATAAAGTATCTACTCTAGTACAAATATGCTGCTATCTCGAAAAATACCTATTCTACAATGAAACCAAATTTTTCTTTTTCCTTACCATCAACTAATAAAACCTATTCCAAATGTATTTTTAGGTTTTATTTCTTAATTAAACACATTTTTAATATACTATTAAAGCATTTTTAAGTTAAAAAGCTGGCAGAATCATTGGCATGCCAGTCAAAATGCATTTCGTCCGTCTTAACCTTCTGAGTTCAAATTCCACTGTGGTTGACTTTATCTTTCATCCTTTCAGGGTTGATAAAATAAGTACCAGTTGAACACTGGGGTTGATGTAATCAACTTACTCCCTCACTTGAAATTGCTGGCCTTATACCAAAATTAAAACCAGTGTACTGTCAAGGCATTTTAAATCAATTTAATACCAGTTGGTTATTGGAAACTTGGCAGGTTGCTTGTGATGGTGATAGTTGTATTGTTTTTTTGTGTTGGTGGTGATCATGGTTGGGGTATTGTTGGTGGTGACAGTGCATATATCATTCTTGTTAATTGCATTGTTGTTACTGTTTAGTTCGAAGTTAATTTTAATTGACTAAAGATCAAAGACATTTCGTTCAATGTTCAAAATACACCAGAGTACCATGCGATTGGTCTTTATATTCCAGATGTAATTGTTTATCTTGTTGATATTGTTGGTTATAATAGTGGTGATTGTATTGTTTTTTTTTTTTGCTGCTGAAGCTGGACACACACACACACACACACACACACACAGTGTATGGAAAAGGTGAATCTGGAATTTTCTTTAAAGGAAAGGATATGTATATAGATACACACACACATATTCACAATGAAATATTCCATCTCATACTCAGTGTTTATAGTGCTATGTACATAAACATGTGTACACACACACACATCTTCTGTTTGTCATTGGACAGCGGTCATACTTAGGAACCACCTTGACATCTCTCTTTCGTATTGAGGTTTTTAAGTTGTGAAATTCTTTGATCTTAGCTAAAATGTCAAGAAGTGGCCTTTTGGCCAAGAAGAAAGTGTAATTTTTGAATTCCTAAAATTTATCCAAGTTGCTGTAAGAGTGAAATTACAGATTGCATTCCAAAATTAGTGGTCATACTTTGCAGTTTCCTTAATTAAGCACAACATCTCATAAAACTCTGTCAGGTAGCCATAACATGTCTGCAGTTACCAAAAAAAAATTATGGTCCAAGGGGAAGTACTCAAGTAGGCCAATGGTATGAATTTAGATAGTTCAGGTAGATGGAGATGTAATGAAGCTATAATTCACAATTTTTACATTTTATGTATTTACACCCATGTTGTTTTCTAAAAGTTGGAGAGTTCAATTTGACCCTTGAGTGTTCACATTATTCTACCAAAATTAATGCTTTTTCATCCACATTGGTTTGAACTAATCAGGCATTATCTTGTAGCTTTGAGATTTTGATGAGGTAGCTGTTAATTTTTAAGATGATATTGTAGGGTTGGTGTGAGAGACCAGATCTGGCCATTTTGGACATAAAACAGGCAGAATACTTTTGGCCGGATATGGCCGGTTTAAATGCTAAAGGGTTAAAAATTCAGAACTTCTTATTGGGATATTCTCCTTTTCTCTTTACTATTTTACTTGTTTCAGTCATTTGACTGCGGCCATGCTGGAGCACCACCTTTAGTCGAGCAAATCGACCCCAGGACTTATTCTTTGCAAGCCCAGTACTTATTCTATCGGTCTCTTTTGCCGAACCACTAAGTGACGGGGACATAAACACACCAGCATCGGTTATCAAGCAATGCTAGGGGGACAAACACAGACACACACACACACACACACATATATATATACATATAAACGACAGGCTTCTTTCAGTTTCCGTCTACTTGGCATTCCATTAATTTCACTTCAAGTTGTACTTTTCTTATTTGGCATTTGTGTCATCTTTGTTAAGATTGTGTGTGTCTGTGTGTTTAAGGAAAGTGGATGTTTTGATTGTGACCTCTCTGCTTTTGTTATATAATCAGTTTTAGATGTCTTGCTGGGCAGACATTTGAAAGTAGATAATCCGCATGTTGTTTATCCACATTAACTGAAATCACAGTTGCATCTCTTAGATTTTGAGGCATCCAATTAAATAGGTGTGGGCCTTTAAAAGGTTACTTTGTCACTGTAGAGTGTTCTTAACATGAGATATGAGGAACCTTGAAGTAACACCAGAGACTCCTGTAACTAAGGTTATTTTTGTATGCCAACATTTAGCACACAATATTTTGGGGGCACTCTCTCATACCTACATATATTATTTCTCTTCATTTCTACAAATCTGTAACACAGAATGCCAATATATTTCTAATACATTACGTGTTTATTTTTTTGTGTGAACATTATTTATTTTTCAAAAGTCTTTCAAATTAATGTAAAGCGGGGAATATTTAAAACTGAAGTGTTGCAGACAAATTCGTACAGAAGTCACATCTTTGCAACAGCTGTTATGCTGTTAGAATTACATTTGTAAGCTGCCTGTGTAGGTAGATTTTCCCATTTTTATAGAGTGTAGAATACATACATAGTGTGAGTAACATGGTCACATAGCTCTAGTTGTCTTCAAGTTGGGGTTTGTTCTTTGTTTCTGACATATCAGTTACTTTCTTTAAGTGGTTTTCAAACCACTGAAGATTTTGAGTTTTATTTATATTTTTTATAATTTGAATATTTGTTTGCATCCATTGTTTCTATCCACTGAAATGTTTAACTCAAGTATAACTTTGGCAGTGTTATTGACAGTGGGGAACATTTTTGCAGTATAAGTATGAATTTTGGTGCAAATACTTTATTGCTTGATGTTGTTATTTTTGTTTAACTCCTGGTCAACCTAGATGACTCCTGTTTATAGTCTATGACGGTCCAGCTCTAATTATCCCGTCTTTTTAGGGGTATGTAGCACTACATAATCTAACAAGTCCTTTCTTTGTGTCAGATTATCTTAAAAAGAAATTTGACTAATTTTTAGCAATCAAATGACCATGCGGGTGTTTCCCAATGTAGCTCAGTGTTCAATCTTAATGGAAGTCACTTATCTGGGGTGTTTAATGAGATTTAACTTTAGCTTGCAAGGAAGGAGCATACTATCTCCTGATTATAAATACAATGTCAATTGCAGGCATTAAACTTATGATCTGTTTCAGTAGTCCTGTATCATAACAAGCCAACCAACACTGTTTCAAATAAACCATTGTTGGTTGTATGTCCTGCTTCAGGTCAAGAATTGTATAACTCACCTATTAATCTTAATGCTTCAATTTAAGAAATTAGCAAAACAGATGAAAAACTTATTTCTAACAATTTCTGTTATATTCCTAAAGTTAAAAACATTGACCTAATTGAATATTCTTATCATGTGAACATGGTTTGAGTCAGAAGAATAACAACATTCAACCTAATTTAAGATTTTTTTCCACTGATCTGAATAAATTTTATGGTGGTGATTAATTATTTATTATCATTTTCATCTCTTCTATAAAATTGTGGCATAGTATCTGAGAAGTCCCTGTTTTATTTAAAAATATCTTTGGTCATCTAGTTCATCTTTTATTTGGCTGTATGGGATTATTTCTCTAGTCTTGAGTTGTTCAGCTGAAGCTACTTCACTAATTATACTTCACATTTCTTTTCAAATGATTTTCATAATTTAAAGGCATGTTTAATAGGATACCTTGTATTCAACATGGATGCTTACTTTGAGGCTGTCATCCTCAGTATGTTCATGTGACTCTCTCTCTCTCTCATAACTATCTTCTAATAGAACTTTAATAGATTTTTAGAAGGATAAAAATAGTGAAAAAGAAAAGGATAATGCTAAATTTGTCATTGTAACTTGTGACAGAAAAGGGTTAGGGTGTCCACTTAGCTATTTATCTTGCATTTTAAGGAGTCAAGTTAGATGCACTCTCTTACAATAACCCATTCTTGTCTATATTGGAAATTATGGGAGGTCATTGTCATTATCACTTTAAACTTATGGAAATAGGTGAAACATTTGAATTTTATATGAGGATAAAGGAGGGAATTAGTGTCTTAATCATCTCTAGTAATGTTTCATCTATCCTTATTCAAGTTAAAACTGGTTCAGTTGATTTTGTTTAGCTTTAGGTCAATTTTGAATGAGCAGATCTATAATTAAAGCCACTTTAGTCATGACCATCTCGTCTCTTTTTGTATATGCAAGATACTGGCTGATCTGTCTTTCCTTTAAAATGGCCAGTTGTGATTTGAAGGAATAATAGTAATAACAACAACAATAATGATGATTAATAATGTTTCTAATATAGGTACAGGACTCGAAACTTGATAGGACTGGTTTAGTTGATACTGTTGACTAAGGTATATGACTTGTACTTTATCTTGCTGACTCTGAAAAATGAAAGGCTGAGTTGAACGCAGCAGGATTTGAACTCAGAACATAAAGAGCCGGAATAAATACCACGTAAGGCCACAAGGTTTTTTGAGGGGTAGGATTAGTCATTAGAATATTAGGAAGAAGAAAAGGAGGTTCTAGAAGTGATATATAATGGATCAGTTAGACAAATAAGGAATTAAAATATATTCTTACAAATTAAAGGAAATTATTTCTTGGGGTCAACTAGAAAATTGTGAAGAGTATTAAATAATTGGAATAAAATGTATTTGTATTACTAGTTATAAATTATTCTGAATTGAGTCAATCTCTTATATAAGATCTTGCATGAAGTAACATAATCATACTAGTGTAGTACCCTCCAAAATTAACGAGGTTTATTTTCCCCCTTGGATCTGTTCAGTTTGGCTCACAGATTTTTAATTGATCTTTTTAAACTAAACAGTTTGAAATTTCGTATACTGGTGTAATTTCTCATGCAGAACACAGTTTACTTTGAACATTTTTGACAAAATTTTGTATTTTAGAAGTTATTTCACGTTAAAGTTGTTGTATTTGGGTAATTTTAACCAATCAAAGATGTGTATTCAGTTGAAGAAAGTTACTGCTGTTTGCAATAATAATCAAAGTGGAACAACTACCGGGTCATCTCTACTAAATGTCACCATTCTGTTGTATTTATTTTTTGTTTACTGCCTGTGTTGCATATTACACACTTTTTTTGCTCTTTTTGGTTTCCGTGTTGGAGTAACCCGTAAACATTGAAGAATCAATACCAAGAAGGAAGAAATATTATTACATATATTTATTTCTCTGCTTGACATTGGTATTTAAGCTACAGGCCAAATTTTGGGGAAATTTTGGTTTTATCCACACATAAAGCGCACCCATACTTAAAAGACCTATAGAGCTACTGGTCCGCAGCTAGCTTTTTTGTTGTTGACATGTATGTAGTTTCAAGACGCCTTATTTTACAACTATGAGATGTATTATGATTTTATCTTACTATAATCAACAACAAACACATTTCACCAATATAAAAGTCTTTATTGGATTAAAAATAACATTAACAAAACCTGAAGGTAAAACAAAACAAGCATGCTTTGTTTTCTTCCAGGCACCAATATACTGTAGCCATGGTCTTTAGTGTTGTTCACCAACTGACCTTTCCTCTGAAAAAATCAGTGGAATCAGTCGATCTCCATACACAAATTATTTTCCTCCTGAAACTTATAAAAAAGTACACATATTAGGTGCACCTTTCTATAAGCTGCAAACTAAATTTTCCAGGTAAAAAATAGCGGCTTATACACTGGAAAATATGGTAATTGTAGTGGCAGTGACAAGTTCGCTTGCTGGTTGGTAGTTGATAGTGTAGAAGTGGCTGTCTACCAGTAGAGATGGAAAGAGTAAGGAATGCACAGCACTGACTAGAAAGGAAGAAAGGATAACATGAATAGAACAGAGTAGTGACATTTAGTAGAGATGACCCGGAAGTTGTTCCACTTTGATTATTATTACAAACAGCAGTAACTTTCTTCAACTGAATACATGTCGTTGATTGGTTAAAATTACCCAAATATGACAACTTTAACACGAAATAACTTCTAAAATATGAAATTTTGTCAAAAATGTTCAAAGTAACCCATGTTGAGTGTGAGAAATAAACAAGGGACACATGATTTTGCAATAAAACTGTTGAGGCAAGTGAAAACTGTTGAGGCAAGTGAAAATCAAAATCAAAATCGATCAACATCAATGGAAATTGTAGCTGTGATACTAGTGCCGGTGGCACATAAGAGAACCATCCGAACGTGGCCGTTGCCAGCGCCGCCCCGACTGGCCTCTGTGCCGGTGGCATGTAAAAAGCACCATACAATTGTGGCCGCTTGCCAGCTTCGTCTGGCACGTAAAAAGCACCCACTACACTCATGGAGTGGTTGGCGTTAGGAAGGGCATCCAGCCGTAGAAACATTGCCAGATCAGACTGGGCCTGGTGCAGCCTTCTGGCTTCCCAGACCCCAGTTGAACCATCCAACCCATGCCAGCATGGAAAGTGGACGCTAAATGATGATGATGATGATGATATATATGAGGGGGAGAGAGAGAGATTTTCTTAAAGAGATGTCTTTTCTCTGGATAATAATGGCTTATGGTTCTTTTTAATGTTTATAATCCTATCATATTTCTATAATTAACATTCTAAACTGTTTTCATTTAGTTATTTTAATCAAATATTATGTGTTAAGTGTTTTTTTTATAAATTACACATTACATAAAACTACACATTGCCTAAATCATAAAGTACTCATTGTTCATTAAAAGGTTTTGTAAATTAGTTGGGTATAAATATATTGGATTGACTCGTTCATTTTGCTCTATTAATATCTAACTATATAATCCCTTGAAAGTCCAATTTAAAAAATCATTACCTACGAAAGGGAGCTACATGGATGCATTTAGCCTTTTATGACTTCTTTCATTGCAGTGCATTCACAGTATAATCAACCGAGTCTCTTGTTGTGGAATCGAAAGACAAAAGAGAAACACAATGAGTTGCTAATCAATATTAATGTAAAGTGTATATGAGTGTTCTCAACCCCCTCATCAACTGGTCAAGTGTTTAAAGATTTACTTGCAAATAGAAGCAATTAGCTCATGCTTAGATTCATGATGCCTCCCACTACAGTTGCCTTTATAAAGTACATTTTTTTTCTGTGTTTTTACTTAAATTTTTTTTCCCTTTTAAAGATGATTGGTAGTTTGAAATAAATGATTATTAACTGAGTTAGCATCCACTTCTACACTAATTGTTGCAGTATTACTATGCTGAAGTACGTTTACAAAGAAAACACGATATTGATACTGCCATTGGTGTTTAAGCAGCTGTTGTACATTCTGTCAATGATATTGTATTGTTATACATCTAATGTAGGCTTTTCCCTTGATATTGATCAAAACATTTACTGCATAGACCGAGAAAAGCATTTTTAAAAACATTCCTAGCAAAATTATTTCTTTCCACACATACTCTTTACTCTTTTACTTGTTTCAGTCATTTGACTGCGGCCATGCTGTAGCACCACCTTTAGTCGAGCAAATCGACCCCAAGACTTAGTCTTTGTAAGCCCAGTACTTATTCTATCGACTTGCTTTTGACTGATATACTGACTTGCTTTACCAAAGCTAGTTAATATATCTTCCCGGCTGCATGTGTTTTCACAGAAAATTGGAAACACAAAGCTCAACTTTGTCATAAACTGACACTAATTTACAATGATTGTGATGTTAAGACAAGGTGACACACACATAAGCTTATACACATACATATTTACTTATATCTGACAGTTTCCGTTCGGTTTCTGTCTTCCAAATTCACTCACAAGATGTTCTTTGACTTAGAGTTACTTGTCCAAGACATGTCTTTTACTTGTTTCAGTCATTTGACTGCGGCCATGCTGGAGCACTGTCTTTAGTCAAGCAAATCGACCCCGGGGCTTAGTCTTTGTAAGCCCAGTACTTATTCTATCGGTCTCTTTTGCCGAACTGCTAAGTGACCGGGACGTAAACACACCAGCATCGGTTGTCAAGCAATGCTAGGGGAACAAACACACACACAAACACACACATATATATACACATATACGACAGGCTTCTTTCAGTTTCCGTCTACCAAATCCACTCACAAGGCATTGGTCGGCCCAAGGCTATAGCAGAAGACACTTGCCCAAGATGCCACGCAGTGGGATTGTTTTATCTTTTATCTTTTATCTTGTCTGTCATTGGACTGAAGCCATGCTGGAGCACTTGCTGTCTGCCTTGAAGACTTGACTCTAGTACTTTTCTTTTATCTTACATTTGTTTCAGTTATTGGACTGTGGTCATGCTGGGGCACCACCTTAAAGAATTTTTAGTTGAATGAATTGACCCCAGGGCTTATTTTTTAAAGCTCAGTACTTATTCTATCAGTTTTTTTTTTGCCAAACTGTTATAGGAATGTTTTTTTTTTCTTTGTTAAATCCTGGTACTATTCTATTGGCCTCTTTTGCTGAACTACTAAGTTATGGGGAAGTAAACAAACCAACATCAGTTGTCAAGTTGTCATGCTTTTTAGAAGTATCTTTACTTTTTCATTCATGTCTGTTCTCCTCAGACTGTATTGATATTTTGGATTTAAAATATACTTTTACAATTTCAGTTTCTGTGACATCTTCCGTTATATTCTGAACAGCTGTATAATGTATAACAAGCTGATCTTCTCTCTAACTTTATATGTCAATTGGTGAGGGCGCGTGGCTTAGTGGTTAGGGCAATCGGCTCATGATCGTAAGGTTGTGAGTTCGATTCCCGGCGATGCGTTGTGTCCTTGAGCAAGACACTTTATTTCACGTTGCTCCAGTCCACTCAGCTGGCAAAAATGAGTTGTACTTGTATTTCAAAGGGTCAGCCTTGTCACTCTCTGTGTCACGCTGATTATCCCCGAGAACTACGTTAAGGGTACACGTGTCTGTGGAATGCTCAGCCATTTGCACGTTAATTTCACGAGCAAGCTGTTCCGTTGATCGTATCAGCTGGGACCCTCGTCGTCGTAACCGGCGGAGTCTTTAAAATATGTCAATTGACTCTCTCTCTAGCTGCTGATTTTTAGCGAGAGTTTAGTCATCAAAGTGTGACATTTGATTTGACCTCTAATTTCTTTTCAAATATTTTATTGTTGGACCAGAATGTATCTCACAATAATGGAAGATATTGCATCATCTGCAAAATATAATGCAGCTGTAGGTTTTTTAAATTGATTTAAGAATATCACTGCTTTGAAAAGTTGCAGAACTTTATTCTTTTGGTTTGTTGGAGTATACCAAGAAGCACATGGTCTGATGGGAATAGAAACATATGGTTTTAATTTAGGTTTATTGCTATGCTTGTTGTACAGTCCCAGAGGTGGAAGGGTGGGTGGCTTTTTTGATTTCCTAGGAGCAACTGATATATATCTGTTTATCTCTGTTTCATATGTTTTCTATTAAAGTCTATTCATCTTCGGTCTCATCTTAATCAGCATCATCAACAGTTTGCCATTTACACTATCCTCACTACAAACTATACCACCATATAGACATTGTTTAGTTAATGTTTGTGACCTAACTATGGTTTCTCTCTACGTTCAAGTTATATTTGTAGCTTAAATTTAATACCGTAAACGATAATAGATTGAAGAATAATGCTCAAATTCCATTGCTTTATAGCCATCTTAATATATAAAACTGAAAATGTCTGTCTGTGAGTCTGTCTGTGTGAATCCCTAAAATTCGAGAACTACCCAACCAATTTCATTCAGATTTTACACATGCTAAACTTAGAGTCCATACAGTGTCATGGGCCAAAAAAAACTTTCAACTTCTTGCCTAATGTATATTTATATATGTATGTATATTTATGTATATATATTGATATTATATGTATATATATATATAATATATATATATATATATATATATATATGTTTGAAGGTCATGCTACACCACTGCATCCCAGGTCTTCCTGGGTTTACCTCTTCCACAGGTTCCTTCAACCGCTAGGGCGTGACACTTTTTCACACAGCTATCCACATCCATTCTCACCACATGACCATACCAGTGCAGTCGTCTCTCTTGCACACCACATCTGATGCTTCTTTGGTTCAACTTTTCTCTGAAGGCACTAACACTCTGTTGAGTATGCACACTGACATTACACATCCATCGGAGCATACTGGCTTCATTTCTTGCGAGCTTACTCATATCCTCAGCATTCACGGCCCAAGTTTCACTGCCATGTAGCATGGCTGTTCGTACACATGCGTCGTACAGTCTATCTTTTACTCTGAGCAAGAGGTCTTTTGCCACCAGCAGAAGTAAGAGCTCTCTGAATATTGCCCAGGCTATTCTTATTCTAGCAGCTACACTTTCAGCGCACCCTCCTCCGCTACTGACTTGGTCACCTAGGTAACGGAAGCTATCAACTACTTCTAGTTTTTCTCCCTGAAATGTGGCAGAGGTTATTCTCTGCACATTTTCAGTGTTTATTGTTCCTGAGCATTTGCCACATACAAAAACTATCTTCCCATTTAGCCTTCCTTTGATATTGCTGCACCTCTTATGTGTCCATAGCTTACACTTGGTGCATCTTATAGAGTTTCTACCTACACCTTTTCTACAGATCGAGTAGGGCCATCTACCTGAAGGGATTTGTGGTTTGCCTGCCTTCCTACTTATTAGGATTTGGGTTTTAGCTAGGTTGATTCTAAGGCCACACACACACACACACATGATTGTAGTTGCTCCCCTTATCTGTCTCCACTCATGAAGGGTTTCTCCACACATATCCGCTGCCTCGCCACCCATATGACAGGACACACTTTTGTTCAGTTCCCTGAAGTCTAGCACTGGTTGAACATTATTTTTTGTCAGCTGAACCACAGCCATCAACGGCAGCTCACCGCTCATTGTTTCTTCACTCCATGGCATCAGAATGCCCTCTTCTATCCACCTGTTTGCCTCTGTCTCGAACTCAAATCTGGCTTCTCCTTTCAGTGTGTACTCATAGCAGCTCACCCTATTTCTCAGTACGAGAGGTTCTCCTTTCAAGAAATACTCCATTTTTTGTTGTTGAACTCAGCATGGAAGTCCTTGTCCTCAACGGAAAACCCTCTTACAGTTTTCTTCCTCTGCTTCATACTCATGGCACACAGCACACCGGTCACCAAACTCAACTCCTGCCCCACCAACCATCACACCTCCTAATAGTGTGATCATGTCCACTCTGACCACTACATCGACACTGTCTACCATCTCATCAACTACAATTGCCTGCAACCTCAATATGGACCCCTGTATCTCCATTTCCACATTGCTGATGTCCCTACATTTGACCTCCCAACCATCTACCTCTCTGAGCCTGGTCTTTTTTCTCCACTTTTCGACCATTTTTATGGTCACCAGGGTTGCTGTGCAACCCTTATCCACGAGGGCTCGTACTTCTCTCACTCCCACCTTAAGTCTCATTACAAGCATTGTTCGGTTGTGAGCCCTCAATTGGTAGTGGTGGGAACTAGCGGCACAGTAGTTCGTTTGTTTGTTTCTCTGCTTGGAGTTATTTGCTATATACCTAGGCTGGCCACATCGGAAACACACCATCATTGGCTTTAGTTCTGTGCACTCCTTGATCATGTGCAGACCTCGACATCTGAAACATGGTTCCTTGGTCATTCACCTCACTAGACGCTTGCTGTTGTTTGTTACCTGCCTCTTCATCCCACTCGTAACCACCATCACTGTTGCTGCTATGTCCTGAGTGTCACTTTGTGTCAACACATGCGATTTACCAATCATCTCCCTTATTGACGTCATTTCAATGTCTGGCATCTGCTGCAGACATACAGAGATATGGTCAAGGAAGCCAGCTTCACCATCTGCTCCATCGCTGCTCCAGTAAACCCTGTTAGGCGCGCCAATCTCTTAATCTCACTCGCATAATTATCTATCTGCTCACCGGTCCATCTAACCTTGCTGAGCTTGTGGTAGGCTTCAGAAGACCTCTCTGTGTATGCGTCTTTCAGCTGCTCTTCAATTTTTCTGTTTTCTCTTGGTCCACCTCATCCATCTCCAAGTAGAGATTCAATGCATTGCCTTCTAAATACAATAGCATAAGGCTTGCTACATCTTTTATTTCCTGCATTTTCGCCACTAATCTCACCTTCTTTATCCAGGCCACGACATTGCCTTCCTCTGTAAACGGTCTCAACAATCATTTCCAATTCTGATTTTTGTGGCCGCTACAAATGAAGAACAAGAACAACAAAAAAATTATAAAACATCTACTTCTCGGACGTATCCTCACAGCTGGAAATGTGCCGAAAGGCAGAGAGCTGGCAGAAACGTTAGCACACCGGGCGAAATGCTTAGCAGTATTTCGTCTGTCGTTACGTTGTGAGTTCAAATTCCGCCGAGGTCGACTTTGCCTTTCATCCTTTCGGGGTCGATAAATTAAGTACCAGTTACGCACTGGGGTCGATATAATCGACTTAATACCTATGTCTGTCCTTGTTTGTCCCCTCTATGTTTAGCCCCTTGTGGGTAATAAAGAAATAGGTAATGTGCTGAAATAGCTTGTGGTTTGAAGGCACGTAAATAGAATTGTTCTTACCTCGACTTGCAATCAGGTACCACTGGCAGATTGATCAATTCTTCACCTGTGTTGTCACAATCTCTCTATCTCTATTACTGGCATCTGTCCCTACTCACATCCCCAGGAAAAACCAAGCACAGGGAAAAACTTTTCTTTTCACTCACTGATGTGATGTCATCTCATCGCTTCCTGTCTTCCTTCCACCATACATATTAAATGATGGTTTTAAGATGGTACTATGTAGGAAATGTTTAGCCATGGCATATTGTGAGTGCAAAAAGAACCAGATGACACTGAATATTAAATAACGAACTTGAACATTATTTTATAAAATCTATGTTTTAAGCATAGCAATGGTGTTTACAAAAACATGGTAAAAGTTATAAAATGGTTGGCAATATCATCTTGGTGAGAAATGCAGTTAAGGAAAAAATACTCCATATTTATTCAAAGTGTGTGTGACGACTCAGTTTTGTTCCTGGTTCTCACAGACTCAGCTTGGAGAAATATCTTTATATATAAAAGTCAAGTTATGTGTCTGTCTCCTACGATTTAGATTCCTAACTACTCCCACATTTTGCGGTGCAGTTTAACCATAACCGGGTATCTTATAGTCGTGATTCATATCGAGCCCTTCTGGGTATTAGCGTGCGTCTACGACGAGTCTACGATTTAAAAAAAAATTTACCATAATTTTTTTTCCATTTTAATGCATTTTTTTCGCTATTATATCAGGGAAGTAACTCTCTAAAAATGTCTACGATGAGTCAACGATTTAAAAAAAAAATTTACCATCATTTCTTTTTCATTTTTAATGCATTT